>NW_020438858.1:317745-330921 GCF_000699045.2 Agrilus planipennis | reverse complement strand
CTGGAAAACTGACTCTTACCGATCATATTTATATTATTAACTTATTGTAAATGCACTTTTTGTTTTATTGTTCTGTAGGTTTTAATAATTTATTAACTTTGTAATTTTTGTGTTATCTTATCATAAACATTATAAATTACAAAAAGTTTTGTTTTATTCTTTATTTTGTCGTCTGTTTTTCACAAACAGTTTTAAAATTTTGATGGGTACATATTTTTTAAGTTAAATCCAATAAATTTTAAAACTTTTTATTTGGATTTATATTTTAATACAATTTCGTTAGTACAAAAATTGAAGAATCGTTATAATTCGTAAGACAGATTAATGAGTACTTGCTAATTTCATATTCTGGACTAGTATGGTATTTGGTAAATAGTAGTAATCTGGTGAATCGTGTATATCGTACAGCAGATGGATGCGGATTATTAATGTCTATCCGCAAATACGGATAAATACCTCGTATTTGGTTTGATTTTGTCCATAGATTAGGATTTTGTTTTTGTTTAGATTACTCCAGGAGAAGACACCCCTGAAGGGAGGTAGTGTCGGATTTTTACCGACTAAAACCCCTCCTTGAGTGGAGAGATAAACCTGAAGGTTGCTCATCCCCGAGAAAGAAATGGTAAAGTTGGGATTGGGAAGACTACTGAGTTAGGAAAGTTAGGAAGTTAGGAATTTTGTCTATGGATTTTATAGTGCAATAGGTGCAACAAATTTCCCCACTTTTAAAAGTTATGTTATTACCATAGATAATAAGTTATTATTGTCAAAAAACGCTGTCGAAATTACTCGTTCTCCAATAAAATCAGTCCACGATTTCTAACCTATTAAGTTAGACGGTATACTAAAATGCGATAAGTTAAAATCTTATAAAAATCTGCACAAGGTGGTAAAGTGGGATACAAAAAAATGTTTCATCAAAGCGTGTTGTCTTTTCTTTTTAGTAAGTAATCTACAAATGTTGAAAATTGAAACTTTTCATTCAAAAGATTTTTATCGAAGTTTTAGGTGCTCTAACTCTAACGTCTGCTTTGTATAGTTCTAATTCTGATGTTATTCAGTTAACGTCGAAAAATTTCGATTCCTTAGTTTTAAGTAGTGACGATATATGGATAGTGGAGTTCTATGCCCCTTGGTGTGGTCATTGTCAACAATTTGCACCCGAATTTCAAAAAGCTGCGAAAGTGTTAAAGGTAATTGTTTTAGTATTTATTGTATTATTGTTTGAATCTTTTATCATGATTTTTTGTGTTCTGTAGGGTATTGTAAAAGTAGGAGCAGTAAATGCTGATGAAGAAGGTTCATTAGGAGGAAATTATGGAGTTCGAAGTTTTCCAACAGTAAAGATATTTGCTGCTGATAAAAAGAAACCAGAGGATTACAATGGAGGAAGAACTGCTCAAGCACTAGCAGATGCTGCAGTATTAGCTATTAAAAATAAAATAAATGCTAAGTTGGGAGGAAAACAGAGTGGATCAGGCTCAAAGGTATATTCATATTGGAAATTTTCACTAAGTATCATTTGTCGTTACATATTAAATTTTAGTCTGGCAGTGATAAAGATGTTATAGAATTAACTGACAGTAATTTTGATAAACTGGTGTTGCAATCTGATGATATGTGGTTAGTTGAATTTTTTGCACCTTGGTGTGGTCATTGCAAAAATCTTGCTCCTCATTGGGCAGAAGCAGCTACAGAATTGAAAGGAAAGGTAAAATTGGGAGCTTTAGATGCAACTACATATACTTCTAAAGCTGCTGAATATGAAGTGAAAGGGTATCCAACAATAAAGTATTTCCCAGCTGGTAAAAAAGATCATTCTTCTGTCCAAGACTATGATGGTGGAAGAACTGGCAGTAGCATTGTTAATTGGGCTTTAGAAAAGTTAGCTGAAAATATTCCAGCACCAGAACTTGTTGAAGTAAGTATAAAAAGTATATACCCAAAACTTAATTTTAATTTCTTATATTTTAGATAACAAATGAAGCAGCATTTAAAGAAAATTGTGACAAACCATTGTGTGTTATATCAGTATTGCCACATATTTTAGACTGTCAGTCAAAATGTAGAAATAATTATTTAAAAATTCTACAAGAAATGGGAGAAAAATTTAAGAAGAAAATGTGGGGGTATGTATTTAGCACTGTGTAAAATGCCTTTTTCATAATTTATTTTTGTATTTTAGATGGTTGTGGACAGAAGCAGGAGCCCAACGTTCTTTAGAAGATGCTTTAGATATTGGAGGCTTTGGGTACCCTGCAATGGCTGTTGTCAATGCCAAAAAGTTGAAATATTCAATATTAAGAGGACCTTTCTCAACAGAGGGTATTAGTGAATTTTTAAGGTAATTAGATGATCAATTTTTTTGTATTTTTATCACTGAAGAAATTTAAAAGCTATGTTATTTATATTTTAGGGACCTATCTTATGGAAGGGGAAATACTGCTCCACTGAAAGGAGCACAGCTACCTAACATTGAGTCTGTTGATCCATGGGATGGAAAAGATGGAGAATTCCCAACAGAAGAAGATATTGACTTGTCTGACATAAGTTTAGATGAGAAAGATGAATTGTAAATGTGTCATCTGACTGTTTCTACTTAACCAATTTAAACTGATTAGTTTTGGTTTCTTTATTTGTATGTTACTTTAGTGTTAATTATGTTTGGTAAACTTCATGGCTTCCATTAAAATTACAAATTATATGTTTTGAATGTACGTACATATTTCCAAACCATCACAGTAGTTTTAAGATTGTCTAATAAAAATTAATAAACAGTTTCTGTTTCATTAATTTTTTCATAATAGCTTTGTTTGCCAAGTAATACATAACTTAATATCTAAGTACTGTCAACGTCATTTAAAAAAACTTTTTCTGTGTTTATTCAAATCGTAGTTTATAAATAGCGGGTTTGATTAAATCAGCAGAACTACAACAACTAATCAATAAATAGTTCTTATACTCCGTAGAGACAAGTAACAAAAATGATGATGCTATCATAACCTAAAAAAATTTAAATGTAACAATGCAATCTCTGCAGTCTTTTTACTTTATATTTTATATTCAATAAAACGTACTCTATCTAAAAATCGTTAACTTTACAGGTAATTAAAATTAAAGAATACCAAATGGCTTGACAGTGAAACAGTTTTTCGGAAAAGTCTGGAAAACAATCTTCAGAAATCAATTTAAATGGCATGTCACTTAAGTGAAAATGTCTCAACACAGATTTTTACACCTAGGGAATATCAAGTGGAGTTGCTGGACTCGGCGAAAAATAAAAATATCATTATTTGTTCCAGTAGTAGTATTGCAAAAACATTCATAGCAGTCAAACTTGTTCAAGAATTAGCCTATGATATACGCTTTAAAAGGGGCAAGCAAGCAGTATTTGTCTTAGATTTACAAAACGTTGTTGTTATAGAATCACACATGAAATTACTCACAGATTTAACTGTGGTTAGTATAAAAGAATGCATTAATAGTTACACAGAATGGAAGGATCATAGTGAAGCTGCAGTAATAGTGACAACTGCTGAAGTATGTGCAAAATTGTTATCTGACAACTATTTAACATTTGAAAAATTAAATTTGTTAGTTGTGGATGACTATTTGTATGGAGAAAGGCAAGTCCATGTAAAGCACATTATGAAATATTATCATTTAAGTAGAGTATGTAATACAAGGATAATTGGTCTAGCAGCAGGACTTCTGGGAGCAGAACTGAAACCTGATTGTTTAGAGTCAGAGCTACGACGTTTAGAAAATTTGTTGTGTTCATCTGTAGATACATCCAGTGAATTAGTTACATTGTTAAGATTATGCTCAAAACCTAGGGAAAATTTAATAGAATGTGAAGTTGAAAAATGTTCGACTCTTCAAGAAGTACTAAAGGAAAAGATTTTAGAAACTAAGGAATTTTTAATAGATCATCGTTTTGATCCAAGTGAAATATATTCAGATGAATTCCTTGAAGAACTTTTAGCGCTACCTGATCCCAAGATAGACCCTTTAAATATTTTAGACATATTCCTACATATATTAGAAGATCTTGGTCCCTGGGCTGCAGATCAAGCCGCTCTTAGTTTGCTTACATACATAGAAAAATTAAAAGTAAAAGTTCCTTATGAACGTCATTTCATTTTGCTTTGCATGATCTCTACAGTTATGGTAAGAATACGGGCAATATGTGACTGGGAGTTTCAAGACTTATCAGAAATGGAAAAAATATTGCGCTACTCAACAAAAAAGGTTCTTAACTTACTAGATATAATTAGACAATTTAAACCAAATTCTGAACAAATAATTGAAACAAAAGATGAAGCAAAACTTGAAGATAATATCTTAAAAATTAATGGAGATAATGAAAACTGCGACAATCCTGCTGAAAATTTAAAAAATTTTTCAATCAATCAGAAAAGTAGTATATCAAACAATAACTTTAATATGCAAACAAAAAACAAAAGGGCATATAGAATTTACCGGCGTAGTAATTATACTAGAGTTCAACAAGATGATAATTTATGTGCTATTATTTTTGTTCATAATCGATTTACTGCTAAAGTTCTGTATTCACTGCTGTATGTAAGTGGTATATTAAGGAACTAGTCTCTCAAATTCTAAATTTTGATTTTTTCAGAATGTTAGTCAAAATGATGAAGAAATGTGGTGGGTATCTGCTCTCTACACTGTGGAGAAGACAGCTGATCCATTAAAAGAGCCCCGCGAAGCTGAACTAGAGCATCGACGCCAAGAAGAAGTTTTACGAAAATTTAGAATGCACAGCTGTAATATTATGGTAGCTACTTCTGTTCTCGAGCAAGGCTGTGATTTGCCCAAATGTAATCTCGTCATTTGTTTTGATTTGCCACTATCTTTTCATAGCTACGTTAAAACAAAAGCGCGAGCTCGAGCTGCAGATGCATACTATTTGTTATTATCCAACGAAACGGAATTGAATAAATTTGTCGAGCATTTATCAGAATATAAGGAAGTTGAAAATATTTTGTTAAAGCATTGCCAGGTTTTAGAGCCTGATGAGCAGGAATGCATCGAAGCAGATTACTACTGTGCTTCTGGTCCTCTCTACCAACCGCTTAATATACCCGGTGCTCCTTCTGTAACCCTAATGAATGCAATAGCACTTATAAATAGATATTGCGCAAAATTACCAAGCGATACATTTACTCGTTTAACACCGTTGTGGTCGATTCTTAAAACGCAACATCAATTTTCCTGTTGTCTTCGTCTACCTATCAACTCTCCATTAAAAAATAAAATAACTGGTCCTCTAATGCCTAATGAGCTCCTCTCTAGAAGAGCTGTTGCGTTTATTACATGTCAGATGCTTCATAAAATCGGTGAATTAGACGACTATCTTCAGCCTATAAGCAAAGAAAATTTTCGAACAAGTGAAGACGACTGGAATAAATTTGCTCTTGAGGAAGCAGATGAAGAGCTAAACAGGGAAAATATCGAACCACGACCAGGAACTACGAAACGCAGACAGTACTATTACAAAAAAGTCGCGAATTCTCTAATGCATTGTAAACCGAATCCTGGTGAAGCAACTTTCCTTTATAAAATTGTCATGACATTAACGTGTCCTTTACCAGAGGAACAGAATACACGAGGAAGAAAAATATATCCACCAGAAAATTTTGTACAAGGATTTGGTATCTTAACTTCAAAAGAAATTCCAACTGTAAGTGAATTTTGAGAGTCCTAATTAATTAGGATTAACGTAATTGTTCCTGGTTATTTAAAAGAAAAATTATATTCATACAGAAACTTATGTTGCAAAAAATGTATATTTTAGATTTGTCCATTTCCAATTTTTACGAGGTCCGGAGAAGTTAGTGTAGAATTGAAGTTATGTTCTTCAGATATAGTAATGACTGATGAACAAATTCATAAAATAAGCGAATTTTTAAATTACACATTCTCTAACGTTTTGAAATTACAAAGGTACTTAATGCTGTTTAATCCAGATGCTTCAGAAAGTTCGTTCTTGATTGCACCAACAAGAGATAGTGAGTAAATTTATAAAACTGTTTGGCAATATAAAGAAGTATAATTTAATATATAATATATACATAATTTTAGCTTCTAATGGTAGTGCTATTGTTGACTGGGATTTTTTAAATATTATTTATGAAAATAGGTACATATTACCACAAACAGTACCAGAAACGACTAGAAAAGAGTACAGATTTGATCCCAATAATTATAAAGATGCAGTTGTGATGCCATGGTACCGTAATCAAGATCAGCCGCAGTACTTTTATGTTGCTGAAATTTGCTGCAATCTCAATCCTAAATCAAATTTTCCGGGCTCTGAATATGCCACATTTGAAGAATATTATCTACGAAAGTATGGAATACAAATCCAGAACAGTGAACAGTACTTATTAGATGTTGATCACACTTCAGCCCGTCTTAATTTTTTGACCCCCCGTTATGTAAATCGTAAGGGTGTTGCTTTACCCACGAGTAGCGAAGAAACAAAGCGTGCAAAACGGGAAAACTTGGAACAAAAACAGATTCTAGTACCTGAATTATGTGCTATACATCCATTTCCTGCATCTCTTTGGAGGAAAGCAGTTTGTCTCCCTTGTATTCTTTACAGAATAAATGCATTACTTTTAGCCGATCAAGTGAGACGGACTGTAGCGGTTGAACTTGGATTAGGCAAAATTGAACTCCCAAAAGGTATGTTTCCGTCGTTAATTGTTTGTCATTGTGTCAATTTTCTTTCATATTTCGTTTTATTAGATTTTAAATGGCCTTCTTTAAATTTTGGATGGAGTTTGAGTGATGTTTTGAAGAAAACCAAAGAGATAGAATTGGCGAAAGACAGTATAACTCAAGTTAAAGAAATTGATGTGGTTGAAATTTCTGCAATCGTTGAAAAAGACTCTAACGATTCTCAAGAACCGAGTGAAAAATCCTTAGTTAAAGAAGATGACAAGGAGAAAGAAGAAGTTGATGAATCAGATTCTGAAAATAAAGATAAGGATTGGATGGAAATAGGAACGTGGTCTAATGATATGGCAGATTCATCTGTTTACACAACCGACAGTATTGTCCGTTATGCATCTCCTACAAGTTGGTTAGATACTCCATATGATTATTCTGATTCTGATGATTCATACAGCATAGAAGAAGAAGAATCTGACTACGAAGGGCTTAAAATTGAATTTATGGGTGATAATACTGCCGAAGCGGTGGACGAAGGTAATGCAATCGAAAACTATACCCAAACATTGGCTATAATCGATACTTGGGATCCTAATAATGCCGATGAGCAATCGGAAGAATTAAAACAGGAGTTTTACGAAAACTGTCGAAAAAATGCCGATCATATCTTGTCAAGTAATGTACTAGTGCCAAAAAATAAACGGTTTTGTAGAGAAACTTACGATAGCTCAAATAAATTAAATGAAACACTTAATACACATTGTGATAATGGAATTAATTTTGAATGTATTGAACTGCCCCAAAAGTCGCTAGTTGTAAACGCAACTTCTAGTCAAAATAATAGCAAAAAGACAATGTGCAATATTAATACGGAATTAAATTTTAGTTTTGATAAGCAACCAGATCTAAAAGAACATCCTGGTCCGAGCCCGAGCGTGTTACTTCAAGCCTTAACAATGTCAAATGCCAACGATGGTATTAATTTAGAACGTTTAGAAACGATAGGCGATTCGTTTTTAAAATACGCCATAACTAATTACCTTTATTCTAAGTATGAAAATGTTCACGAAGGAAAATTAAGTCATTTACGTTCGAAACAAGTGAGCAATTTAAATTTGTATCGATTAGGAAAGTCAAAAGCCTTGGGTGAATCGATGATAGCCACAAAATTTGATCCACATGACAACTGGCTCCCTCCTTGTTACTATGTGCCAAAGGAACTAGAGGAAGCTCTGATGGATGCAAGGGTACCAGCTAATTACTGGACTCCGGCTGATGTTGCTGCCACTAGAGATATGTCTTTAGATGAGATATGCCAAATGGTACGTGAACACGGCGAGGCTTTAAATTTGCCTTGTATTATTCCATATAACTTAGTTACCCAACACAGTATTCCCGACAAAAGTATAGCAGACTGTGTCGAAGCGTTGATAGGCGCTTATTTGATTGAGTGTGGACCTAGAGGAGCCCTCCTTTTCATGGCGTGGTTGGGTATTAGAGTTCTTCCACAAAACAAAAACGGATGTTACGGTGAATTGCAATTACCTTCTTCTCCTTTAATTAACAACGTGGAAAATCCTCTACAAGAATTGGAATACTTATTAGATGGTTATGACGAATTTGAGAATAAAATTGGCTATCATTTTAAAGACCGTGCCTATCTCTTACAAGCCTTAACTCATGCTTCTTATTCACCTAACACAGTAACAGATTGTTACCAAAGACTCGAATTCTTGGGAGATGCCGTGTTAGATTATCTTATAACTCGCCATCTGTATGAAGACTCCAGAATGCATTCTCCAGGTGCATTGACCGATTTAAGATCTGCATTGGTAAATAATACAATATTTGCTTCATTAGCAGTTCGACATGGATTCCACAGATTTTTTAGACACTTATCGCCAGGTAAGTTCTATACTACAACTATTTTTGTTGACATCAGTGATATAATTTGTTGATTAAAAGGTTTACATGAGGTGATCGAACGATTTGTAAGGATTCAAGAAGAAAGTGGTCATGCTTTAGTGGAAGAATTGTATCTCCTTGCGGAGCACGAGTGCGAAGAAGTAGAAGACGTAGAAGTTCCAAAAGCTCTTGGTGACGTTTTCGAATCAGTTGCAGGGGCAATATTTTTGGATTCTGACATGTCTTTGGACGCGGTTTGGAATGTTTATTACAATATGATGCGTAGCGAAATCGAGAGGTTTAGTGACAAAGTGCCTAAGTCTCCTATAAGAGAACTTCTCGAATTGGAACCAGAAACTGCCAAGTTCAGTAAACCTGAGAAATTAGCAGACGGTAGAAGAGTACGTGTGACTGTTGAAGTGTTTGGGAAAGGTGTTTTTAAAGGAATTGGTCGGAATTATCGAATTGCTAAATGTACTGCAGCTAAATGTGCTTTGAAACACTTAAAGAAACGTGGCTTGTTAAGGAAGAATTAGTTATTGCTTTAGATCATACAATAATTTGGAAGAATAAGAACACAAAATATGGAAATGTGTTATTATCGGTATTGGCGAAATGTTACATCAAATTTATTTGTTTTGTGTATTTACAGCTCAAGTTATGCAAAAATTATAAGAAGTGAAACTTCTTTGATGGCAATGAAAGTAATTCGGCAAGCCGCGCGTCGATTGGTCTTATCAAATAACTTACTACAATTTTATACATTTTAGTGTTTATGTAACTAAGAAGTTTCCCTTCTGGTGTGCGTAAGCTGAACAAATTAATTGAAAATAAGCTTTAGGATTCATAAGACCAAACATTCCTCCATCTGTACTTAAAATTCGCATTACCTCAAGAACGAATTTTTATATAAGATTTATTAAAAAAAATATAGTTTTGAATAGTACCTAATTATTTTTTTAATAACAGAAAATACTTATTTTTGGTGTACACTTCATAATAACTTCTAATTCTGATGTTATTCAGTTAACGTCGAAAAATTTCGATTCCTTAGTTTTAAGTAGTGACGATATATGGATAGTGGAGTTCTATGCCCCTTGGTGTGGTCATTGTCAACAATTTGCACCCGAATTTCAAAAAGCTGCGAAAGTGTTAAAGGTAATTGTTTTAGTATTTATTGTATTATTGTTTGAATCTTTTANTTTAAAATTTTGATGGGTACATATTTTTTAAGTTAAATCCAATAAATTTTAAAACTTTTTATTTGGATTTATATTTTAATACAATTTCGTTAGTACAAAAATTGAAGAATCGTTATAATTCGTAAGACAGATTAATGAGTACTTGCTAATTTCATATTCTGGACTAGTATGGTATTTGGTAAATAGTAGTAATCTGGTGAATCGTGTATATCGTACAGCAGATGGATGCGGATTATTAATGTCTATCCGCAAATACGGATAAATACCTCGTATTTGGTTTGATTTTGTCCATAGATTAGGATTTTGTTTTTGTTTAGATTACTCCAGGAGAAGACACCCCTGAAGGGAGGTAGTGTCGGATTTTTACCGACTAAAACCCCTCCTTGAGTGGAGAGATAAACCTGAAGGTTGCTCATCCCCGAGAAAGAAATGGTAAAGTTGGGATTGGGAAGACTACTGAGTTAGGAAAGTTAGGAAGTTAGGAATTTTGTCTATGGATTTTATAGTGCAATAGGTGCAACAAATTTCCCCACTTTTAAAAGTTATGTTATTACCATAGATAATAAGTTATTATTGTCAAAAAACGCTGTCGAAATTACTCGTTCTCCAATAAAATCAGTCCACGATTTCTAACCTATTAAGTTAGACGGTATACTAAAATGCGATAAGTTAAAATCTTATAAAAATCTGCACAAGGTGGTAAAGTGGGATACAAAAAAATGTTTCATCAAAGCGTGTTGTCTTTTCTTTTTAGTAAGTAATCTACAAATGTTGAAAATTGAAACTTTTCATTCAAAAGATTTTTATCGAAGTTTTAGGTGCTCTAACTCTAACGTCTGCTTTGTATAGTTCTAATTCTGATGTTATTCAGTTAACGTCGAAAAATTTCGATTCCTTAGTTTTAAGTAGTGACGATATATGGATAGTGGAGTTCTATGCCCCTTGGTGTGGTCATTGTCAACAATTTGCACCCGAATTTCAAAAAGCTGCGAAAGTGTTAAAGGTAATTGTTTTAGTATTTATTGTATTATTGTTTGAATCTTTTATCATGATTTTTTGTGTTCTGTAGGGTATTGTAAAAGTAGGAGCAGTAAATGCTGATGAAGAAGGTTCATTAGGAGGAAATTATGGAGTTCGAAGTTTTCCAACAGTAAAGATATTTGCTGCTGATAAAAAGAAACCAGAGGATTACAATGGAGGAAGAACTGCTCAAGCACTAGCAGATGCTGCAGTATTAGCTATTAAAAATAAAATAAATGCTAAGTTGGGAGGAAAACAGAGTGGATCAGGCTCAAAGGTATATTCATATTGGAAATTTTCACTAAGTATCATTTGTCGTTACATATTAAATTTTAGTCTGGCAGTGATAAAGATGTTATAGAATTAACTGACAGTAATTTTGATAAACTGGTGTTGCAATCTGATGATATGTGGTTAGTTGAATTTTTTGCACCTTGGTGTGGTCATTGCAAAAATCTTGCTCCTCATTGGGCAGAAGCAGCTACAGAATTGAAAGGAAAGGTAAAATTGGGAGCTTTAGATGCAACTACATATACTTCTAAAGCTGCTGAATATGAAGTGAAAGGGTATCCAACAATAAAGTATTTCCCAGCTGGTAAAAAAGATCATTCTTCTGTCCAAGACTATGATGGTGGAAGAACTGGCAGTAGCATTGTTAATTGGGCTTTAGAAAAGTTAGCTGAAAATATTCCAGCACCAGAACTTGTTGAAGTAAGTATAAAAAGTATATACCCAAAACTTAATTTTAATTTCTTATATTTTAGATAACAAATGAAGCAGCATTTAAAGAAAATTGTGACAAACCATTGTGTGTTATATCAGTATTGCCACATATTTTAGACTGTCAGTCAAAATGTAGAAATAATTATTTAAAAATTCTACAAGAAATGGGAGAAAAATTTAAGAAGAAAATGTGGGGGTATGTATTTAGCACTGTGTAAAATGCCTTTTTCATAATTTATTTTTGTATTTTAGATGGTTGTGGACAGAAGCAGGAGCCCAACGTTCTTTAGAAGATGCTTTAGATATTGGAGGCTTTGGGTACCCTGCAATGGCTGTTGTCAATGCCAAAAAGTTGAAATATTCAATATTAAGAGGACCTTTCTCAACAGAGGGTATTAGTGAATTTTTAAGGTAATTAGATGATCAATTTTTTTGTATTTTTATCACTGAAGAAATTTAAAAGCTATGTTATTTATATTTTAGGGACCTATCTTATGGAAGGGGAAATACTGCTCCACTGAAAGGAGCACAGCTACCTAACATTGAGTCTGTTGATCCATGGGATGGAAAAGATGGAGAATTCCCAACAGAAGAAGATATTGACTTGTCTGACATAAGTTTAGATGAGAAAGATGAATTGTAAATGTGTCATCTGACTGTTTCTACTTAACCAATTTAAACTGATTAGTTTTGGTTTCTTTATTTGTATGTTACTTTAGTGTTAATTATGTTTGGTAAACTTCATGGCTTCCATTAAAATTACAAATTATATGTTTTGAATGTACGTACATATTTCCAAACCATCACAGTAGTTTTAAGATTGTCTAATAAAAATTAATAAACAGTTTCTGTTTCATTAATTTTTTCATAATAGCTTTGTTTGCCAAGTAATACATAACTTAATATCTAAGTACTGTCAACGTCATTTAAAAAAACTTTTTCTGTGTTTATTCAAATCGTAGTTTATAAATAGCGGGTTTGATTAAATCAGCAGAACTACAACAACTAATCAATAAATAGTTCTTATACTCCGTAGAGACAAGTAACAAAAATGATGATGCTATCATAACCTAAAAAAATTTAAATGTAACAATGCAATCTCTGCAGTCTTTTTACTTTATATTTTATATTCAATAAAACGTACTCTATCTAAAAATCGTTAACTTTACAGGTAATTAAAATTAAAGAATACCAAATGGCTTGACAGTGAAACAGTTTTTCGGAAAAGTCTGGAAAACAATCTTCAGAAATCAATTTAAATGGCATGTCACTTAAGTGAAAATGTCTCAACACAGATTTTTACACCTAGGGAATATCAAGTGGAGTTGCTGGACTCGGCGAAAAATAAAAATATCATTATTTGTTCCAGTAGTAGTATTGCAAAAACATTCATAGCAGTCAAACTTGTTCAAGAATTAGCCTATGATATACGCTTTAAAAGGGGCAAGCAAGCAGTATTTGTCTTAGATTTACAAAACGTTGTTGTTATAGAATCACACATGAAATTACTCACAGATTTAACTGTGGTTAGTATAAAAGAATGCATTAATAGTTACACAGAATGGAAGGATCATAGTGAAGCTGCAGTAATAGTGACAACTGCTGAAGTATGTGCAAAATTGTTATC
>NW_020438858.1:308039-315738 GCF_000699045.2 Agrilus planipennis | reverse complement strand
TTTAGATTGTATAGTTTTGAATAGTACCTAATTATTTTTTTAATAACAGAAAATACTTATTTTTGGTGTACACTTCATAATAACTTGCTGTAAAAACCCAAATATTACCTGCACTTTATTATCATGTATCGTTTTTGTATGATTTACCATAATTATTATTTTTAACTTTAAAATGTGATATTTATTATCAAGACTTATTACTGTAGATTTACCAACCTAGTTTTTAATATAGATTAATCGTATTTTTTCAATTAATAAGACGTTTATTGCTTAATGTTCCTATTATATTCGTTCTGTTAATTTTTTTTTGTTTAATTTCTATTTAAAAAAAGTAGTATTCACTGAAGTGTATCTTATAATATAAAAATACTAACTGAGCAACTGTTACAATAAACAAATTCTTCCGCTGTATATTATTTAATTTGCATTGTAATTTAGTAACTTTAACTTTTTCTATTTCAAATTACATCTGTAGTGTTCAACAAAGTTTTTTGAGAGGATTCTTAAAAAGGCTTCTTTAACTTTATATTAAAAATAACGCTCAATTTCTATTGCAGGTGATTGAGAGATTGTGTATGGATCAATTATTCGACAACATACTGAACGTATGGTAACAGTATACAACTTTAGTAAAGACGTATGTACACATTGATTGACTACACTTAAAACGGTGCTACAATTCTCGGGTATAACTTATTCGCATAGACTACGTCAGTGACGTAAACAAAAAGTTAATAATTTTACGTTGTAGATAGTTTTCCATTTGATTCAAATAGAGCCCAAAATCTTTTGATTATAAACAAAAGAAAAAAGAACTTTTTAAATATATTTTCTAAAAGTAATAAATATTTAATATAAAAAAGAAATTATATGGCAGGTAATGAACGTTTTTCTTGTTCAGAAAGCTCCGGATGCCATACATCAATAATCAAAACCAATCTAATTTCGGTACCATTATGCCACACTTCATGTTCAAAACTATCGTCAAAAATCAATATTTTCCCCTCATTCCACGACCTGAAATAACAACCCTTTTAGAGGTTTTTCAATATTAAATATTTTCCTATAAAAGATGGAGATTTAATTTCATAATTGTAATGATAGTTTTCTGCCTAATTATTTACGTAACTGTAAGCTGAAAAATTGTATGTAATGTTATCAAACCGTTCACAATTTCTGTTAAAAAATTGTAGTTATCTGTTATAATTCCATACCTTATTTCATCACACACACGAATGAATGTGTTGTCAGGCACTTTTAATCCTAAATGTGCTCTTAATCGGCAGTTAGTTGGCCCGCAATGAGGCCATACATGAGTTCCTGGATGCATGACGCTAAACTTCACCTGCCCCCTCCTACAGTATCGAGCATCATGAAGTCTTTCAATAATGGAACAAGTAAGAGGACAACTTTGACAATTCTTCTTTTTTTTAATACCCCTTGCAAATAATTCGAGTTGTTTCCATTCACCTTTGTCTCGTAGATTTTCTGATTCATCTTCGAAATAACCGGCATCGTTAAGAAGGGCCATTCCTTCGTCGCGAATATTCTGCCAATTTTTCTCCAAGATGCTAAAGAAATCTATGTAAGGTGTCTCCTTTTTATCCCAGAACGGTTTTGCTTTCAACCGATCAACATTATATAAAGAACGCTGATTTTTTGATAGGAACAGCTTATTCTCTACACCTTCTATATAAACCTGAAAAAAATAAGTATATCTAAATCCAGCAAAAGAAAAAAGCCTAGCGTGACATGTACAGACTTAATAAATAAAGTCTGTTCAAATCATATTTGCAACAACCTGCTGGGCTTCATGTATTCTTCCTAATTTAGTTAATGCATCTCCCAAATGAAAATAAAACCTCCCGTCAATAACACCCTCAGCTTTGGTAGAAATCCCTTTTCGAAGATATTCGACTGATTTGTTAAGATTATTATCTACCGTTTTTAAAATAAATCCGTAATGTACTAAAGCAAAACCGTTATCAGGATAAATAGCTAATATTTTTTGGAGTAGCTGACGAGCTTCTTTTATTCTGTAAAATATAACAAGCTATTACTATAAGAAAAAAATAGAAACGTATAATAACGTGTTTTACCTATTAATTGTGAGATATGTTATTACTAATTGGTATTTATATTCCAATGAATCAGGAAATTTATCAATCAACGCTTTGTGAACCGAAATTGCTTTACCAAAATAACCTGTAATATTTACTTATATATAAATAAACTGGTAAATTAATCTAATAAACACATATTTACCTCTAAATCTCATTCTATCTATGCATTTTTCAGCCACTTCTTTATACATTTCATTAGAAATCCTTTGAGATTGCAAAACAAGTAAGTATGTACTAATGGCTTCCTCCAGTAATGCATTGCTTTTCTTCTTCGCAGCCAAACTGTTCAATGCTTGAGCTTTTCCATATAAAGCTTTAAGTGAGGATGGGTTCTTCTCAAGGAGTTTGGTAAATAAAAGTAATGCATAAGCCGGGTCCTATCATGTTAGTAATACAAACATATAAATCACACTCAAAAAGCTCAATAAATGAAATCAATAACGTATTTTTAGTAAAACAAATGTCTTAATTTGTTAGGCTATTTAACATTCCCTTCTATCTATTTAAAAATTTAGTAAAAACGCCTCACAAAACGTTTTAATGGGTATTTTTGAAAGCTACCAATGGCCCTAATAAAAGTACAATACGTAAAATTTATACGGATATAAAATTATTGCAAAATTTCTTACGTCTGGTATATAATGAATAGCTTCACCCAGGTCTTTACTAGCATCCTGAGTAGATAATTCGTCTTTAGTGTCGCTCACTGAGTTTTGTTCCTCACCGATTCCTTTCTGGGTAATATCTATCACATTAATAAATTCACTTTCTTGTCTCTTTTCTTCATTTAGATTGTATTCTTTGGGAGTTGTTGAACTTTCTGATTGCGCTTTCTCTTCTGTTAATTCATCATCTAAGTTAGAATAGATTAAAAAAGACTGCAATTTATACAAGTAGGTACTTTTTAAAATATTTATAATTTTCTTATCAACACTACTTGAACAGTATAATAGTAATAATAAAACTTAATTCACACCTTCTGTATCATGTATAATAAGTATAAGTATTTTATTAAACAATAATAATGTTATAGATAAATAAGTAAATCATTTCTTCATGATCATAATGCCCCTGTGTATTAAAACATAACACTATTTCTTTTCTAATTTAAGACCAGTGTTTGTTTGATCATCATCATCACTATCTTCCTCGTAGTCTATATCTTCTTCATCTTCATCTGATTCTTCCTTATTTAAATCTTCGTTGCTTTGTTTGCTATTTAACTTTCCATATTTAGCTTCAAGTTTTTTTAGTAATTCTTCATCGTCGTCGTCATTGTCATATATATCATACCCATCCTCGTCATCTTCATCTTCTTCTTCTTCTTCATCATCCTCTTCATCGTCCCATTCTTCTTCATTTTCTTCATCTTCGTAACATGGTTTTTGTGTGTTAATTTTAACACCCAAGTCGTCATCCAATGTTCTAGAATAAGTTGTTTGTAATTCTTGATACTTCTTTTTGGCAGAATTTGGTTCATTGTAATTCTCCGAGTCACTGTTTTCATAATATTCAGTTTTATCATCGCTGACACGTTCTGAATTGAAGAAAACCATTACTTACTTATTACTTTTTTTCAGTTTTACAACAAACCTTCTCCAGGTTGTATATCAGGTTCTATCTCTTCTAGTTTTGGGGGGGATACAATTGTATTTCGTCTGTTCTTCATTTGAGTTTTTTCAACAGGTATTTCTTCATCCAGTACATCCTCCTTTTCTGTTGAACATCAACAACTTGTTGCAATATATGTATGTAAATTTCGCAATTAAAAGCTTTAATGGCAGTTAGATCATTACATTACTCTAACAAAAAAGTATACATTAAAGGGAGGAAATATATAGAAAAAATATTTCTAGTTAACAAAAAAAACGAATAGTTTTATAATTCTTATAATTAAAATAAAACTATGTATAGCAAACTTAAAAATTATTAAGCGTGTTAATAAATCACAAAAGCAAACTATAATCAGGAAATGCATAAAGGAGTTAATTGCATATAAATAAAATAGACTTTGAAGCCACAGTATGTAATGGCATAATATAATAAGACAATAAAACGCATGCTGTATATTTTAATACCGACCCTTTTTCCACTTCTTTACTAGGACTACATATGCAACAACCACAATTCCCGCTCCAACACCAAATTTAATCATTACTGCAACAAATACCGGAATTAAAAAAATTCTAAATGCATTTCCCGATCTAACATTTTTTGAACAATTGTTTCACTTTTTACATATAAAAACTTGATAATTTTTTCAAATATATAATATTTCTTATTAGCTTTTGCATTATGATCATGATGAATTATCTTATGTCGTGAAAAATAATAGTAAAATAAATACATCATAATTATCTATACATGATCGTATAACAACGTTTACGATTTAATTATCTACTACACTTAAATGCAACACACTTACCATAAGCAGTACCTACTGGTAAGGCGCTGATGATGTCTTTTAAAGACTTTTTCTCAGTTTGAGCCGATTCAGAATCTTCTCCGTTTATTTCTTTACTGACCTATGATTAAAATGATCGTTTTTGCAAAAAAATTTATTAAAAGAAGAACTACATTATTACTAAGAATTCACACTACGTTATGATGGAAAACTACGACATTTAATTGCTTACGTTTTCTGTATCTTTGTTTTCTTCCTCCAAGGAATCTTCCTCCTTACTTACGATCTTCGATTTTTCACTTGAGGTTACTTTATCATCTGTGTCCCTTTTTACAATTTCATCGTCTTCATCTTCTTCATCGCTATCACCATCTTCATCATCCTTAGAATTTTCTTCATCACTTCTGTTTTCGTCTTTTTCGTCCTGATTACTGACATCTCTATTTCCATCGATTATTTTTTCGTTTTCGATTTCTTCAATTTCTTCTTCGTTTTCTTCAGTTCTTTCTTGATCTTCGTCTTCTTCCTCTTCCTCTTCATCAGTTTTCTCGTCTGTTTCTTCTTCTTCATTTTCATCGGTTTTTTGGTCTACTTCTTCATCTTCATCTTCTTCTTCTTCTTCTTCTTCTTCTTCTTCAACTTTTTCACTATCTTCTTCATTATTCTCTTCTTCATCCTCTTCAGTATTTTCTTCATTACTATCTAATTCGTCCTCAGCGTCTTCTTGAGAAACTTCGTCATCTTCGCTAATATTATCTTCTTGACTATACAACTGTTCTTCAGATTTATCTTCTGAATCATCGTCATGTTCATCTGACGGGCTTTTTTCGATCCAGCTATCGAAAATTCGCGAAAACTTTGAATCCGATTTAATGCTATCAACTGAAATAGGTGATCATTAATTTAAATACGAACAGAAATGTAATTAAATAAGATCTACCATCGGACAGTCCTCTATGTTCCGTAATAATTAGACCAATTAGAACTGCTAAAGCGGTGAGAAGAATGAAGAAAACTATCTTAGCGCAGAAACCGCCACCGCTATCTTTATGAACATTTGCATTTATTGCTACATCTGTCGGTGCTGGTGGTATTTTTGCTGGTAATTTTTGTAAATGTTGACTTTCATCGTTTGATTCATCTATAAGTAAGACGGTTGTTATTAATTACCTCTTTTTTTATAGTTTGATAGAAAACTCTGCCAAAATTTTCTAATTATAAACTTGTTCTATTTATACATCTGTTTGACAATGAAATCTTTTGAATAAAGTTCATAGCGTATTTAATTCAAAATTATGGAAATTTAAGTATTTAACAATAATTTAACGTTCACTCTTACCTTTCTTTCTCTTTTTTTCTTTACGTTTTCGTGTTTGTACATCGCCTGACATGTTAATTTGGAGGCAGTATTTGTGCGTGTTGCGAATATGTCATAAAAATAGGCTTTTCTAGTACTGTGACTTATTTTAAACCATCTACTTTTAACATAACTAAAAGTCATCCTAACATTGTGGCCAGAATTTTGTTGATCCCTTACCTCGAAGCGCTACGAAAATTGCCGAACTTATTTAATTTCATATTAATAATTCCCACTTTTATACCATTAAAACTATTACACTAAAAAAATAAAAACAAAAATCAATCAACCTACTTTTACTCGCAGTAAAGGTACGTGCTCTAACGTTTTTTAATTATCAAAATTTTTAATTATAAACTATTTCATTTTAATTATATACCTATCGGTTCAAAAATAAAAAAAGAATCGCAAATTAACTTTTAGACGGATAATATCGATTTTTTAAAAAACGCCTCACAAAACGTTTTAATGGGTATTTTTGAAAGCTACCAATGGCCCTAATAAAAGTACAATACGTAAAATTTATACGGATATAAAATTATTGCAAAATTTCTTACGTCTGGTATATAATGAATAGCTTCACCCAGGTCTTTACTAGCATCCTGAGTAGATAATTCGTCTTTAGTGTCGCTCACTGAGTTTTGTTCCTCACCGATTCCTTTCTGGGTAATATCTATCACATTAATAAATTCACTTTCTTGTCTCTTTTCTTCATTTAGATTGTATTCTTTGGGAGTTGTTGAACTTTCTGATTGCGCTTTCTCTTCTGTTAATTCATCATCTAAGTTAGAATAGATTAAAAAAGACTGCAATTTATACAAGTAGGTACTTTTTAAAATATTTATAATTTTCTTATCAACACTACTTGAACAGTATAATAGTAATAATAAAACTTAATTCACACCTTCTGTATCATGTATAATAAGTATAAGTATTTTATTAAACAATAATAATGTTATAGATAAATAAGTAAATCATTTCTTCATGATCATAATGCCCCTGTGTATTAAAACATAACACTATTTCTTTTCTAATTTAAGACCAGTGTTTGTTTGATCATCATCATCACTATCTTCCTCGTAGTCTATATCTTCTTCATCTTCATCTGATTCTTCCTTATTTAAATCTTCGTTGCTTTGTTTGCTATTTAACTTTCCATATTTAGCTTCAAGTTTTTTTAGTAATTCTTCATCGTCGTCGTCATTGTCATATATATCATACCCATCCTCGTCATCTTCATCTTCTTCTTCTTCTTCATCATCCTCTTCATCGTCCCATTCTTCTTCATTTTCTTCATCTTCGTAACATGGTTTTTGTGTGTTAATTTTAACACCCAAGTCGTCATCCAATGTTCTAGAATAAGTTGTTTGTAATTCTTGATACTTCTTTTTGGCAGAATTTGGTTCATTGTAATTCTCCGAGTCACTGTTTTCATAATATTCAGTTTTATCATCGCTGACACGTTCTGAATTGAAGAAAACCATTACTTACTTATTACTTTTTTTCAGTTTTACAACAAACCTTCTCCAGGTTGTATATCAGGTTCTATCTCTTCTAGTTTTGGGGGGGATACAATTGTATTTCGTCTGTTCTTCATTTGAGTTTTTTCAACAGGTATTTCTTCATCCAGTACATCCTCCTTTTCTGTTGAACATCAACAACTTGTTGCAATATATGTATGTAAATTTCGCAATTAAAAGCTTTAATGGCAGTTAGATCATTACATTACTCTAACAAAAAAGTATACATTAAAGGGAGGAAATATATAGAAAAAATATTTCTAGTTAACAAAAAAAACGAATAGTTTTATAATTC
>NW_020438858.1:295322-304594 GCF_000699045.2 Agrilus planipennis | reverse complement strand
TTTATTTTTTTACAGTAATGTAAGGAAAATATTACTTTTATAACATTTTTTTATCATTTCAACAACTTGCATAATTCTTGAATTAAAATTATCACATAATAAGCACCGTATTTAAATAAATTGCATTTTGAATTAGCATGGGGGATTTTTCAATTTTAACATTACAAAAAAAATGTGAATAGGTACCTTAGAAGCAGATACATGTTCTTCTCAAAACAAGTATAAAACCATTAATTAATTTGAATCACCAATCAATTAATTTCTTATTCATTCTTATATTCATTAAATTTTGTAAAATATAATAATAAACTCACCAGAACTCACGGCCAAATTCAAACACTAATAAATTATTTATAAAACTAATATCTAAAATTATCTTTAATAAACTGCATTAAGCAAAGCAATATAACCAAGGAATAAAAATAATAAAATCAAGGTAAAATTTAAAATATTTGTTACAAAAATAACAATTTTTAAAACTAACCTCTTTATGTGAATTTTAAAAAGAATCATAGACGCAAATGCATCCTCGAACAAAAGCTTTAAGTTTCGGATAAATTTTACAAGCTTGAATATAAATACACATATTTAAATTTTATGTTATATTCATCGGTTTAAAGTATTTTTAAATCTCTACATTAAGTTTAATGAACCAAATATATAAAAAGGAAATTATGATTACACTGTTTAACTATAATTTAGCCACTACTTAACAGTTACATCATTACATCTTTGGGTCATTGTGACATGGCGGAATGGTGGTATGGTGGCTTCCGATTGGTCAGTTCAGTGAGTTCGTAATGTACGGATTGTGAGTTCGTGATTATGAATATGCTAGTATACGTTTTATCCTATTATTATATTAGACTAGAGCATTTTTCTATACGGTCAATTTATTTCTTAGATTTATTTTGCGAACTTAATTTCCAAAATGTGTCGTTTAATAATATTTGTTAATGTAACTTTGGAATGACTTAAGTGCGGTTTATTGTGTCAGTTAAGTTTTGTTAAAAAATATCTGTTAAGGGTAATATTCTGTTTTGCTTGCTTTGAATTAGTTAATAATTTTACTATAAAATTTTTACAATGATACCTTTTTGATATTGAAAGAAAGATAAACAAACTAGACATGCCTCTAAATCGGTAATTTATTTCCTGAAATCCTTAGTTTGAAGATTATTCTCAGATGAAATAATTGGAACAAAAGGTGAAGCTCTAGAATTGTTAATTTTCCTTTTTTTTCGTTTTGGTAAATTTTTTATTCAGAAAAGAAATTTTACTAGCTATTTAAAATCTAGCATCATGGAAAAAAGAACTCATTCTATATGTCCTTCAGTAATAAAGGAAGGAGCTTGTGTTTAACTGGTCACTATTTAAATCTGTATGGACAATTTCCTTTAGTGGTTAGTATTTAAATGCAAGTAATAAAATAAGTAACATAAACTAATCTCACTAGTAAGTAGTTAACATAATGACCAATTAATGTATGTATTGACTATTTAATACCCTGTGGGATGGATATTTCATTTCATACTTATAATCAATACTTACTCTTACTCTAGTCCAATGAATTTAAAGAATGTTTAATATGTGATGGTTTAAAATTTGTTAGCGTGGGTACATATACACTTAGGATATATGTATTTTCATAAAATTTAATTGTTTTAGTACGTTGAATTATTTGCCTACGGAATTTTCTCTGTTTTTTGGGTGTTTGACTATGAAAGTGGATATTACAAATTTTGATTCTATAGTTGCTCTTTCCATTTGACCCACAGTGCATTGGAAAGGTACGATTATTTTTTATCTTTTCCTTAAATTTAAAATTAATTTCTCCCTTATTAAACGAGCTGATAGTACCAAAATGTATAAAAATTATTATGAGCAATTAAAATAATAAAAATGTGATAGGTAATCGTAATTAACCAGTAAATATTTTAATCCGTCTTTTAGAGAACGGACTATTTAATAAAGGAATTAGCTGTATCGATGATGAGAATTTTCTAGTGTACAGTGGGTTGCCTATACAAAAGATAAACAGCTTCTTAAATTTGTATTATATTTTACTATTATGTACAGGCCTGACGCTCGAAGCTGGCGGAAATTTTAAAATGGTGTGGAAGCGCGGTAGAAAAAGTAGACAGTTTTAGTTATAACAGTTGCAGCCCTCTTTCTTTAGTATTCCTATAAGGGGTGTAGATTAAATATTTAAAAGCAGAGATCAGTTTACAAAATTAAATTGAAAAATTAACTTATTCGGTTGATTTCCTTGTTGTAGATATTTAAAGTTCATATAAAAAAAGAAAAAGGCCCAATAATTTAGTTTGACGTGATTTATTTAATGTTATGTTATATAATGAGCAAGTAATAGGCATACAATCCAATACAATACAATAAAATTTATCAAATTCGAGATCATCGTACCATCACGCAAAATTAAATGAGTGCGCTGTAGTTATAGTGTGAGTCGAAATTTGTAAGCAACTAATTGTTTATATTTTAATAGCCTATTTAAATTTATTTGGTACATAAGCAGTCTCAGGAAATAATTATGATTTCTTATTACTAAACACTGCTGATATAAATTAATGTTATATTTGTATCTTTTTAATTTGCATCGTATTTTTAAAAAAATCTGCCTTTCAAATAGCATGCCAATGAAAAAAAATAATGTTTTAGTTATAAAACCTTTGTAAAAATGGCATGCATCTTTCGTTAGCACAATAATGAAGAAACTAGCTGTGATTTTGAATTATCAAATTAAAATGAAAATTTCCCACTCTCATGCCAACGAAAGGTGTTTATCAATTTTATCTCAACGGTTGCTGTAGGTATTTAGATACTTAAAGAAAACCAAAAGATAACATAGTACATAAAAGTACAAAATAACTGCAGATTTTAGGATGTTACCTATTAATTTTATAAATGCTTCAACTTTTTAATAACTAAATTCGACAGATCAGATAAATTCAAGTGTAAATAACTTATTTATCCTGTGGTTTAACGTTTTTTATCGTATATTTTACATCAAGGCCATTAATAATTCGGCAACAGGAAATNTATTATTATTATTTACAAGAAATAAAAAAACGGATCTACTCTAAAAGAAGTTATAAACATGATTAATACATATTGTGAGAAAAAAAGGTTGATAATCTGATGATGCATGTAATACTTATGTAATAACAGGTATACCGTGAGATGACTCGCATGTTTCTTTGGGAATATTTTCAAAACACTTTGTATGAAAATAAGTAGAAAATGTATAAATTCAGATTTGCCGAATTCGAAAGGTACGAGGGAGTTCTTGGTATTATTGCTCAATGGGTTTATTTGATCGCACGGCATCATGCCCGACGTGTGACGAGATATGAACGTTCGTTCTCACGATCAACCCCCTATTCTTATCGAGCAACAATTATTACTACTAGGGTTGACTGAATGGCCTCGAATTTACAAAACTAATGCGGAAAAAACAATTCCATTTTAAATTAACTTTTCAATTGCATATATCATTTACTAAATATATCTAACAATAAATAAACATGAACATTATAAAATATGTACATATATTGGTTGATCGGAACTTAATCAAATATTGTTTTTAACTCATTGAATAAAAACACTTGTTTCTGCAATTACGTTCTTTTCTTCTGAAGGTTTCAAGTAGTCAAATGATAAGATTTGTTTAAAAATCAAATACTCATAAAAACTACTAACGCTTTTAGCAACATTCTCAAAAAGACTTTTGCATTTTTTTTACTTTACTTTCTCCTAATGTTTCGTTGAGCGTGGGAAAAGGAAATTACAGGTGACGAATTGTTAAGTCAGTGACGACAAAAGTTTGGAAAAAGGGGAAAGTCCCATCAGTAAGAAAAGGATGGAGTGGTGGCATAGGACGAAGGCACGTGCGTCCCTTATTTGTCGAGTAGGGATGGGAGTGGGGTGAAAACGTGCTAGAACGACGTCGTGACGGCGGCCAAATCAACAGGGCAAGACAAACCGAATGTTAACAACACACGCGCAAGAACATCGTACACGTGGTGGTAGCACGTTACGACAAACGTCTGACACGCGACTAGTTCCGATATCTGTAATCTTATGTCTAGCAAGTGTTAGTGGACAGTGCTTTAAGACTTCATGGACCATTCCCTGTCTCACAATGCACCACTTCATTGGGGCTATCCTGTCTCAGGAACACCTTCCAATAATCCTTCGCCTTCTTCTTGGGCATCTACAACAACCAGATCGTCCAAGAGACCTCTATCAGAAAGTGAAGACTGCGACGCATTTTCAGAAGGTTCTTCAAAAGACCAGTAAGTTTTTTTACTAGTAATTTACTAGATATTTTCACATAAAACTTTTTGTCAAACTTTTTTTATTGCATATGCAAATTTTGTAATTTAAATTTATAACTTCTCAGATATTTGTTGCAAATCATTATTTCTTCATTCACTTGCTTTTTATTTAATAAAACATCGCGCACCTTTTATACTTTCTAAAGCCTGTGAATCTTAATAGATGTACATCCCCGGCGGATGCCGATAGTTGCCAGATGCTATCGAGAAAAAAACGAAGAGGTGTAATAGAAAAGAAACGTCGTGATAGAATAAACACATCTTTATCGGAATTAAAACGGCTAGTTCCTAGCGCATTCGAAAAACAAGGTTCAGCTAAACTGGAAAAAGCGGAAATCCTACAAATGACCGTAGACCATCTGAAGATGCTACATGCTAAAGGTAATTAATTCTTTGTAACATGCAATTATGCTACTTATGGGCTTGTCGATTATTGTTGGAGATACTAGACTTTGGTCCAACATAAATCACAAGTTATATCCAGTAAGAATAGTTGGAGCAATAAAAATTGTTTCACGATCAGGTTTAGATGCCTTGGCATATGATCCTCACAAATATGCTATGGACTACCATGGAATGGGTTTCCGAGAATGTGTGGCAGAAGTGATCAGGTATCTTGAAAGAATAGAAGGACTCGATGTCCAAAATCCATTAAGATTAAGATTAACGTCTCATCTTCAATGTTGCGCTGCGCAACGCGAGCTAGCTTCCAAACAGGCTGCTGCAGCGGCTACTTCTCCATGGACATATGGAACTACTCAATATCCTCCATTAAATCCGTTACCACCTACTGCCACAGCTACTAATCCAAGTAACATCACGTCTCATCATCAGCCAACTTCTAGTCTTCATTCGCAAACGATGCACGAATTATCTCATTTTGACTTACCGACGTCGTGTTCTCAAACTACCGTTTCTTCCATGTTAGAACCTCCTTCAAGATTAACGCATTCAACAACTGTCCTTACCCCTCTGACCACACCAAGTACATCATCGTTACCTTATAGTCCACACCAATATCCACCTAATTCCTTTGCAGTACCACCTACTACGAGTCATCATCAAAATTACAATCAAAGTAATCCCAATACTCAGGGTATGAAACCCTACAGGCCATGGGGAGCTGAAGTAGCTTATTAATAATAAATTGTGCTACATTTTTAAAAAAATGTAGAAAAACTAGTCATGAGCTTTCAAAGGGCTATTAACAATAGTCCAATAGTTTTAAAAGATTAAATAAAAAGGAAAAACTGTAATCTTTGAGAGCTGAATATACAATTTATTTTTAAATTGTGAATAATTGCTTTAATGTGTAGTCATTTTTGTACCTTAAAAGAGTATTTCATATTTAATTTATTATTATGTAGCTGTAAGAAATATACTGTGTGCCTTCAACGATCTCATAAATATACAATTAAATATACAAATAAATAAATTGTGATCCAAATTAAATATTTTTTTATTCTATTGTAAAATTGGTTTTATTTACCGTACATACATGTATAGCAGTAATATTTGTTATTTGTTATAATATTCATAAACTTTATCGTTTTATTTTAAAAATGAACTCATGCCGGACTAAATTACGCTAGAAGATTATGCAAAACAAAACCAGCAGCTGGACTCAGTTTTGCAACCCCAATTGTTCGCGAAACCAGTTTCCTTAAAATATGTAAATGCTTATTAGTTTTGTTACGATTTCTAAAATAACGGTAACACGAGAAAATGCAATTATTGAGTAAATTTTTAAAAAATATACTTTATTTTGCTTCGTTGAAAATATCGCACACTGAATCATGCATTTCCGCTTATTTTCTTCATTGTATTTTCACGAATTTCTAAATTCACAATTATCAAATTTCATGTATAATTAAAGCATTAATAAAAAATTGACGTTAAGTACCAATTAAATAGGAGGTAATTTAAGTACGTGTCTGAATAATACCTGTTAACAGCAACTCACGTGAAGGTTAATAAAAATAAATATCTCGCATAAGGGGTTTTGTAATAATTATACAAGCAGTTAGGGTGTATTTGAACGTGGGAATTGCTAGGAAGTTTGACTCTCATGAGTTCGGCCACAAGTGATAGATAAAGCTTTCACCCCTACTACTACAGACTGCTACTTGTATACTGTGCATTTTCATATACTACTGATGAGTATATAATACATACATACACTTTGTACATAAATGCCCATTTTACATGTAATACATGTATATTTAATATATAAATTAAAAAAAAATACATTTATTCCCGAAGATTACAAAATTACCATGAAATAAAATTAAAAAAATATTTTTATTAATTTTTCTGCATACAATAATTGGTAAAAAATTGACACAAAAGTTTTATTGTCCCGATAGTTTCATTAAAATACTTTTGTGTCGACAACAGCATATACATTTAATAACTTTTGAAAAATTTATTGCAACTTAACAAAAACATTGGCATTTATTATATTATTATCGTAATTGATACAGCTCGCATTTAACTAATTCTTATTTTGTTTTAATAGTGAAGCCACAACAATATTACTCTCAATCAGTTATTTGTAATGAGTAATTAGCCGGGGGTAGTAGCAAACGTACAAAGAATACTGTTTATAAGCAGTGCATATTAAATTAAGTTATAATGTGTTAGGCAGTTCTAAAATCATAAATTGTATGGATATAAATCGAGAATATAATGTTAGAATTGAAACTGGCGTAATTATGTAACGTTCACGTAAAAGTTGAAATTTACGATGCGTAAAGTGAAGCCAGATGCGAGGCAAATTTTTGTTTGTCTTGAGTTATAAACGAGGGGCAGGAGCTTGTTATGCAAACTGACCATTGTCCAGTAAGTGCACCGGCCTATTAAGTGAAAAGCCATCCATTCATTGCAATTTCAAAGTTACCCAAAAATAATTACGATTGTTTACAGAAAAACAAGTCCATTTCATTTTGAGAAGTCCCTTGGGTAATTTCGAAATGTCCATGGTTTATATTCATCTACCACTATAGGTATAGAAACTTCGAATTTTATATTACCGGAAAAATTTGCCACAATAAGTAGGAAATTATAAAAAAAATTAATTTTTCGTTAACCATAAATCAACAGGATCCAACTCAAGGCTTTACATATTGCACATCTTCTTAGAGTAGGTATTCATAAGGGGGCATCCATTAATTACGTGAGCTCAGAATAGGGGGGGGGCCAACGAAATCTCACCAAATCTCATTTAAACTGAGGGGGGATAATCGAAAATCTCACGTCAACTTCAAAAAAAATAAAATATTAGAGATATTAAAAAAAAAATATTTTGAGTGTTCATTTTGTCTGCTAAAATAAATTTCATGGCTATTAATATCATGTAGTACCAGAGTAATATGAAAAAAAAGGAAAAAATGGTTCGGATATTCAGTCCAATTATTTCGATCGAAAAAGTACGAGTCTCCATGGATTGAGTAAAAATCAAAAAAAAAGTATTGTTGTAATCTGTTTTTACTTTGAATTTTATTTAATTTAAATAAATTAACTATAGTACACCTGAACGATTTATTATTTTCCCGAATAATAAAAATAAATTAAGTTTAAAATCTTTTTAACATCAATCTCACGTAAGGGGAGGGGGGTCCTGGCAAATCTCACTAAATCTCACCTAAGGGGGGGAGGAGTCTAAAATGTCCGAAAAAGAGCTCACGTAATTAATGGATGCCCCCTAAATTGATACAATATGTTTTTGTTATTTCATGTGACTAAATAACATGAAGCAAAAGTAGATAAAATGCGTTCATTAAGTTTTCAACTGATTAAAAAAAAATAAAATTTTTAATTCGACTGTATTTTTTGTGTGTATGTACCTATGAATTGTCTTTGCCAACTGTGAATCGATTTTAATGATTCTTTGTTAATAGATAGACTCTATCAAATTAAAATAAATATTGTACCTCTAAGAGTGGTAAATTAGATGCTGGTTACACTTTTTAACTCATTAGTTTAAATTTGGACATATCTATAAGCAAAGTTTTGAATTCGGTTTTTATACGTAAAGTATATTTAAATTATCAAAAATAGAGTTACTTTAGATGCAACCCCTGCATACTGGTAAAGTTTACAAAGAATCGTTCCAAAAGTTTTAAAGCGATAAATCGTATAGGTACTAATTTAATTGTTTTTTAATGAATCGAATCCATAAAGTAAAAAAAATAATAAAGAGCAGAAATGGAGATATTGCATAACTAATTACTGTACAATTTTGTAATTAAATTTCATTGTATATTTGATTGCTATAAATTCAAATGTCAAGAACTACTCGTGCAATACATATATGATTGCACGTCAAATAAGAACCCTTTGAAAGACGAAAAGAATTTAAATTGAATCGTTTTTTAAGAGGGGTGACAAACCATAACAAATTCGTACTCGTTGGGTGGATACTATTAGAAGCATTCAATAAAGAATAATAATTCTATCAACTAATTATCAAATGCGAAATAAAATAAGTTTCCTTATATGCCTGAACTAATATAATTAATAATTCCTTTTATTTGGCAAAAACAGAACACTAAGAAGAATTACATGCATGGACTATATTAAATTTCCGTTTCTTCCCTTACGTAGGTACCTAGTAAGAATAATTAATTAACAATCAACCCTTAGGAAACCTGATATGTTATAGGCAAAAATATAGATTTTGTTATGACATTAATTTATTTTTTAATTCTGATTGGCTTTGATTTCTAAATATTAACATTAAGTTATTATGCACTTTGTCTTTTTAATATGAATAAAATTTTCAAAAAAACAAAATACAAAACAGCTACTTCATATAGAATGCAGTTAATAAATTGGCACAACATAAAATTTATGCTAGAGATACCCAACAATAATTTTATTTTTTTACAGTAATGTAAGGAAAATATTACTTTT
>NW_020438858.1:287520-292074 GCF_000699045.2 Agrilus planipennis | reverse complement strand
ATGTTTAAAAAATTCAATTTCTTGTACATTTGGTCGAATTTTATTATTATACCACATGATTGTGATAAGCCCACAAGTCAACATTATCGTGAAGTTATGTAAGTTTTTATAGTAGTTTGGATAATTTTTGCTTTGTTGGTCCTGTTCTTTTTTATTTATCCGTGTATTTGCGTTGTCAAAGTATGAAATTCGAACAAATTTAACATTCTTCTCATAATGTGAAGTTTGAGATCTTTAATCAGATGAGTTGTTTGACGATAATTAGTAATGTTTATTTATAATTTATGTAAGAAATCTCCTGGTTTGATTATGTATAAATTAAACCATATAAAACACATTAATTTACTAAAAAAGGTGAAATTGTAACCACAGTAAAATACGTTATTTTGTGTACTTATTAATCAATTAAGTTACGGGTCAAGTCCTAATAATACATAAAAAATAGAAAAATAAAAATAATGTATAGATATTATTCACAAAAAGTTTATCAATTAATCAATTATCCAAACTTAATATCAGAAAGATGCGTATAGTTAAAAATGCCGACATAAAAGTGTTAATTTTATTTGACAGAATTGTGATGAGCGTATAAAAATGCAATACAGTAATAATAGCAACGGAGATGCTTATTTATCAAAAATAGAAATTGATTAAGAAGTAAGGTATACCTTTTTTTTGGTAGCATATAGTAACAACGCAATGAATTTTTAATCTTCTGTCCAAATATTAAGAAATTTGTAACAGTTGTTTATTTCGTAGGCATGTGAAGTGTAAAATTTATTTCTACCTTTTCAAAAAGTATTGTATTTTTAATAATGTCCGTGTTTTCAAATCGCATGCCAAGGAAAAAAATGCAGTTTCAGTTATAAAACCCTTGTAAAAACGTCATGCACCTTCTTTGGCACAAGAAAGGAAAAACTGGCTGTGATTTTGAATTATCTCAAATATAAATTACAATTTCCCACCCATATGTCAACGAAAGATGCTTGTCAATTTATTCACAAGGGTTTTATAACTAAAACTTCTTACGTTCCTGTATAAGATGAATAATAGGTACACCTAAGTGTTTTTTTTCTTTTGTGATATGAGCAATAGTCCATATCATCTATGTCATCTTTTGGTTTTCTTTAAACTACAGAATGCAATTAATTGACTGCATTATGTATACGTACACAAAGTACACATTATGTCATCTTTTGGTACAAAATAACTACAAATTGTAGTTAGTTAGTTACCTAATAACTTATACAAGCTTAAAATTCTGAATAGGTAAATATACATCAAGGTTATTAATAATGCGGAGATAGGAGAATTAAACCACAGAAACTGTTTATTAATAGACAAAATAAACTTTAAATGTGAACATTTTTTTTTAAAATAACAATAAGATACTTCTTAAATGTTATACTGTAATTACCTAGTTTCGTTTAATGTTTAAAAAATTCAATTTCTTGTCCATTTGGTCGAATTTTATTATTATACCACATGATTGTGATAAGCCCACAAGTCAACATTATCGTGAAGTTATGTAAGTTTTTATAGTAGTTTGGATAATTTTTGCTTTGTTGGTCCTGTTCTTTTTTATTTATCCGTGTATTTGCGTTGTCAAAGTATGAAATTCGAAGAAATTTAACATTTTTCTCATAATGTGAAGTTTGAGATCCTTAATCAGATGAGTTGTTTGACGATAATAAGTAATGTTTATTTAGAATTTACGTAAGAAATCTCCTGCTTTGATTATGTATAAATTAAACCATATAAAACACATTAATTTGCTAAAAAAGAAAAATTGTAACTTCAGTAAAATACGTTATTTTGTGTACTTATTAANTCGAAAATCTCACGTCAACTTCAAAAAATTACAGATATGAAAAAAAATATTTTGAGTATAAATTAACTATAGTACACCTGAACGATTTATTATTTTCCCGAATAATAAAAATAAATTAAGTTTAAAATCTTTTTAACATCAATCTCACGTAAGGGGAGGGGGGTCCTGGCAAATCTCACTAAATCTCACCTAAGGGGGGGAGGAGTCTAAAATGTCCGAAAAAGAGCTCACGTAATTAATGGATGCCCCCTAAATTGATACAATATGTTTTTGTTATTTCATGTGACTAAATAACATGAAGCAAAAGTAGATAAAATGCGTTCATTAAGTTTTCAACTGATTAAAAAAAAATAAAATTTTTAATTCGACTGTATTTTTTGTGTGTATGTACCTATGAATTGTCTTTGCCAACTGTGAATCGATTTTAATGATTCTTTGTTAATAGATAGACTCTATCAAATTAAAATAAATATTGTACCTCTAAGAGTGGTAAATTAGATGCTGGTTACACTTTTTAACTCATTAGTTTAAATTTGGACATATCTATAAGCAAAGTTTTGAATTCGGTTTTTATACGTAAAGTATATTTAAATTATCAAAAATAGAGTTACTTTAGATGCAACCCCTGCATACTGGTAAAGTTTACAAAGAATCGTTCCAAAAGTTTTAAAGCGATAAATCGTATAGGTACTAATTTAATTGTTTTTTAATGAATCGAATCCATAAAGTAAAAAAAATAATAAAGAGCAGAAATGGAGATATTGCATAACTAATTACTGTACAATTTTGTAATTAAATTTCATTGTATATTTGATTGCTATAAATTCAAATGTCAAGAACTACTCGTGCAATACATATATGATTGCACGTCAAATAAGAACCCTTTGAAAGACGAAAAGAATTTAAATTGAATCGTTTTTTAAGAGGGGTGACAAACCATAACAAATTCGTACTCGTTGGGTGGATACTATTAGAAGCATTCAATAAAGAATAATAATTCTATCAACTAATTATCAAATGCGAAATAAAATAAGTTTCCTTATATGCCTGAACTAATATAATTAATAATTCCTTTTATTTGGCAAAAACAGAACACTAAGAAGAATTACATGCATGGACTATATTAAATTTCCGTTTCTTCCCTTACGTAGGTACCTAGTAAGAATAATTAATTAACAATCAACCCTTAGGAAACCTGATATGTTATAGGCAAAAATATAGATTTTGTTATGACATTAATTTATTTTTTAATTCTGATTGGCTTTGATTTCTAAATATTAACATTAAGTTATTATGCACTTTGTCTTTTTAATATGAATAAAATTTTCAAAAAAACAAAATACAAAACAGCTACTTCATATAGAATGCAGTTAATAAATTGGCACAACATAAAATTTATGCTAGAGATACCCAACAATAATTTTATTTTTTTACAGTAATGTAAGGAAAATATTACTTTTATAACATTTTTTTATCATTTCAACAACTTGCATAATTCTTGAATTAAAATTATCACATAATAAGCACCGTATTTAAATAAATTGCATTTTGAATTAGCATGGGGGATTTTTCAATTTTAACATTACAAAAAAAATGTGAATAGGTACCTTAGAAGCAGATACATGTTCTTCTCAAAACAAGTATAAAACCATTAATTAATTTGAATCACCAATCAATTAATTTCTTATTCATTCTTATATTCATTAAATTTTGTAAAATATAATAATAAACTCACCAGAACTCACGGCCAAATTCAAACACTAATAAATTATTTATAAAACTAATATCTAAAATTATCTTTAATAAACTGCATTAAGCAAAGCAATATAACCAAGGAATAAAAATAATAAAATCAAGGTAAAATTTAAAATATTTGTTACAAAAATAACAATTTTTAAAACTAACCTCTTTATGTGAATTTTAAAAAGAATCATAGACGCAAATGCATCCTCGAACAAAAGCTTTAAGTTTCGGATAAATTTTACAAGCTTGAATATAAATACACATATTTAAATTTTATGTTATATTCATCGGTTTAAAGTATTTTTAAATCTCTACATTAAGTTTAATGAACCAAATATATAAAAAGGAAATTATGATTACACTGTTTAACTATAATTTAGCCACTACTTAACAGTTACATCATTACATCTTTGGGTCATTGTGACATGGCGGAATGGTGGTATGGTGGCTTCCGATTGGTCAGTTCAGTGAGTTCGTAATGTACGGATTGTGAGTTCGTGATTATGAATATGCTAGTATACGTTTTATCCTATTATTATATTAGACTAGAGCATTTTTCTATACGGTCAATTTATTTCTTAGATTTATTTTGCGAACTTAATTTCCAAAATGTGTCGTTTAATAATATTTGTTAATGTAACTTTGGAATGACTTAAGTGCGGTTTATTGTGTCAGTTAAGTTTTGTTAAAAAATATCTGTTAAGGGTAATATTCTGTTTTGCTTGCTTTGAATTAGTTAATAATTTTACTATAAAATTTTTACAATGATACCTTTTTGATATTGAAAGAAAGATAAACAAACTAGACATGCCTCTAAATCGGTAATTTATTTCCTGAAATCCTTAGTTTGAAGATTATTCTCAGATGAAATAATTGGAACAAAAGGTGAAGCTCTAGAATTGTTAATTTTCCTTTTTTTTCGTTTTGGTAAATTTTTTATTCAGAAAAGAAATTTTACTAGCTATTTAAAATCTAGCATC
>NW_020438858.1:280591-283545 GCF_000699045.2 Agrilus planipennis | reverse complement strand
GATTGGAACTGATATCTTTGCTTACTGAAAAGATAAGTCGTCTCCTATGGTGTTTTAGCTGTTAACCTTTCATCTTGGAGGCTCTTGTAGTTAATTAAGGTGAGCATGCATACTATACTTTCTATATGTAGTGTATTTATTTGATATTAACAAAGAAAAAGATTCAGCATTACTTTAACAATGTATCGTGCACTTAATTTACTTAATACTTAATTAATTATATCTGAACACTTTTTCATAAGATTTCATTTTACAGGAACATTAGAAGAACTCGGGATACCATTAAATTACGAAAGTATAGAGCGTTGGTTGTATTAGTCCTCATTTGCCCCAGAAAGTAGCTGTGCCCATGATTCTAAAGAAAGCATGAAAGTGCCTTTTTTCCGTTGGGATCGAAGCTGTTAAATTTTCATCCCGGATGCTCTTGTAGTTAATTAAGGTGAGCATACATGCTGTATTATATATACGTAGTGTATTTGTTTGATATTAGAAGACAAAAGGGTACGGTGTTACTTTAACAATTTATTTATCTACTTAGTAGGGGGTCTTTTTTTATTTTTATTATATTTGAATACTTTTTTATAATATTTGATTTTACAGGGATGTTAGAAGAACTCCAGATGCCATTAAATTGTGGAGCATTGATTGTGTTGGTTCTCATTGACTCCAAAAAGTGACTATTCCTATGGTCATAAAGAAAGCATGAAAGTGCCTTTCCATTGGGAACGGAGGCAATGTGCTGAAGAAGAAGTGTGTTGCTGAAGGAGGGATTTATGACTAAACTGGTATGTAACAGTATCAATTGAAATTAGTAAATGAGGGCCCCAGGAATTTTATTTCTTGGACATTTGTAACTTGCTTCAATAGACAACTTTTCAGGAATGGGAAAAACAGAATTATTGTGGAACTAACGTTTCCATCAATGTGAAAATTAACTTCTAACTTTACCATTACATCGCCACATGAAAATATTACTGATTTACTTTCTTTAAAAGTGGTAATTAATTACTTTTTCTTGCCTGTTTCTATATAGATTGTCCCACAAATGACGAGGGATTGCAGTTAATTTTGATGCTACTGAAGCAACCGATACTTTTGATGTCTTCATCTTGCAACATTATGCAGTTAATTTTTGCCGTTACAACAAGAGACTGTTGGAAATTAATTAATTTGGAAACGACTGGAACAACAAATTGTTTGCAGTGGTATCCCTCCTAGATTTGGTTTGCTCATCACACTGGTAGACTATAGAACGCCACTTTCTACAATTAATTAAGGTGAGAATACATGACTTCATTAACATTAATTGCTCTTTATTTATCTGTTACGAAATTTCTGTTAACAATTATCTATTGTAAACAGTATAAATTGAGGTTATTGCCCATTAAATCTCTGAATGTTTTTATTTTCCACAGAGGAAAATGACATTTATCATTGATCTACGGAGTTTCTTTTTAACCTTTTTCTGTTGTATGCATCGTAAATTGACGTCGTGATATTTGACACTTATCTATGGTTGCAATGTAAAATGCGGTGGAAGATACGCTTGTTATTTTATAAATCAACTAGTTTTACTTGCTTTTTGATGCATTTTTATTTGTGTTTTGTAATTGTAAGTGTAATTAATATGTTTTTTGTCCATTTCTGCAGGTTATACAATAAATGAGAGAATTAATGTGCAGTTTGGTTATACGGCCTGTATCTACAAGGGTGTGGTCTTTCCTGGATTATATTCTTGATTTGCCGTTTCGTTATCGCCTTGTAACATCATGCAATTAATTTTTTCCCTAACAACGGGAGGCATTTGGAAATTAATTGATTTGGAAGCGTCTGGAACAACAAATTGTTTGCAGTGGTATCCGTCCTAGATTTGATTGGTTTGCTCATCACACTGGCTCGAACAAAAGCTTTAAGTTTCGGATAAATTTTACAAGCTTGAATATAAATACACATATTTAAATTTTATGTTATATTCATCGGTTTAAAGTATTTTTAAATCTCTACATTAAGTTTAATGAACCAAATATATAAAAAGGAAATTATGATTACACTGTTTAACTATAATTTAGCCACTACTTAACAGTTACATCATTACATCTTTGGGTCATTGTGACATGGCGGAATGGTGGTATGGTGGCTTCCGATTGGTCAGTTCAGTGAGTTCGTAATGTACGGATTGTGAGTTCGTGATTATGAATATGCTAGTATACGTTTTATCCTATTATTATATTAGACTAGAGCATTTTTCTATACGGTCAATTTATTTCTTAGATTTATTTTGCGAACTTAATTTCCAAAATGTGTCGTTTAATAATATTTGTTAATGTAACTTTGGAATGACTTAAGTGCGGTTTATTGTGTCAGTTAAGTTTTGTTAAAAAATATCTGTTAAGGGTAATATTCTGTTTTGCTTGCTTTGAATTAGTTAATAATTTTACTATAAAATTTTTACAATGATACCTTTTTGATATTGAAAGAAAGATAAACAAACTAGACATGCCTCTAAATCGGTAATTTATTTCCTGAAATCCTTAGTTTGAAGATTATTCTCAGATGAAATAATTGGAACAAAAGGTGAAGCTCTAGAATTGTTAATTTTCCTTTTTTTTCGTTTTGGTAAATTTTTTATTCAGAAAAGAAATTTTACTAGCTATTTAAAATCTAGCATCATGGAAAAAAGAACTCATTCTATATGTCCTTCAGTAATAAAGGAAGGAGCTTGTGTTTAACTGGTCACTATTTAAATCTGTATGGACAATTTCCTTTAGTGGTTAGTATTTAAATGCAAGTAATAAAATAAGTAACATAAACTAATCTCACTAGTAAGTAGTTAACATAATGACCAATTAATGTATGTATTGACTATTTAATACCCTGTGGGATGGATATTTCATTTCATACTTATAATCAATACTTACTCTTACTCTAGTCCAATGAATTTAAAGAATGTTTAA
>NW_020438858.1:273954-277113 GCF_000699045.2 Agrilus planipennis | reverse complement strand
GATTGGAACTGATATCTTTGCTTACTGAAAAGATAAGTCGTCTCCTATGGTGTTTTAGCTGTTAACCTTTCATCTTGGAGGCTCTTGTAGTTAATTAAGGTGAGCATGCATACTATACTTTCTATATGTAGTGTATTTATTTGATATTAACAAAGAAAAAGATTCAGCATTACTTTAACAATGTATCGTGCACTTAATTTACTTAATACTTAATTAATTATATCTGAACACTTTTTCATAAGATTTCATTTTACAGGAACATTAGAAGAACTCGGGATACCATTAAATTACGAAAGTATAGAGCGTTGGTTGTATTAGTCCTCATTTGCCCCAGAAAGTAGCTGTGCCCATGATTCTAAAGAAAGCATGAAAGTGCCTTTTTTCCGTTGGGATCGAAGCTGTTAAATTTTCATCCCGGATGCTCTTGTAGTTAATTAAGGTGAGCATACATGCTGTATTATATATACGTAGTGTATTTGTTTGATATTAGAAGACAAAAGGGTACGGTGTTACTTTAACAATTTATTTATCTACTTAGTAGGGGGTCTTTTTTTATTTTTATTATATTTGAATACTTTTTTATAATATTTGATTTTACAGGGATGTTAGAAGAACTCCAGATGCCATTAAATTGTGGAGCATTGATTGTGTTGGTTCTCATTGACTCCAAAAAGTGACTATTCCTATGGTCATAAAGAAAGCATGAAAGTGCCTTTCCATTGGGAACGGAGGCAATGTGCTGAAGAAGAAGTGTGTTGCTGAAGGAGGGATTTATGACTAAACTGGTATGTAACAGTATCAATTGAAATTAGTAAATGAGGGCCCCAGGAATTTTATTTCTTGGACATTTGTAACTTGCTTCAATAGACAACTTTTCAGGAATGGGAAAAACAGAATTATTGTGGAACTAACGTTTCCATCAATGTGAAAATTAACTTCTAACTTTACCATTACATCGCCACATGAAAATATTACTGATTTACTTTCTTTAAAAGTGGTAATTAATTACTTTTTCTTGCCTGTTTCTATATAGATTGTCCCACAAATGACGAGGGATTGCAGTTAATTTTGATGCTACTGAAGCAACCGATACTTTTGATGTCTTCATCTTGCAACATTATGCAGTTAATTTTTGCCGTTACAACAAGAGACTGTTGGAAATTAATTAATTTGGAAACGACTGGAACAACAAATTGTTTGCAGTGGTATCCCTCCTAGATTTGGTTTGCTCATCACACTGGTAGACTATAGAACGCCACTTTCTACAATTAATTAAGGTGAGAATACATGACTTCATTAACATTAATTGCTCTTTATTTATCTGTTACGAAATTTCTGTTAACAATTATCTATTGTAAACAGTATAAATTGAGGTTATTGCCCATTAAATCTCTGAATGTTTTTATTTTCCACAGAGGAAAATGACATTTATCATTGATCTACGGAGTTTCTTTTTAACCTTTTTCTGTTGTATGCATCGTAAATTGACGTCGTGATATTTGACACTTATCTATGGTTGCAATGTAAAATGCGGTGGAAGATACGCTTGTTATTTTATAAATCAACTAGTTTTACTTGCTTTTTGATGCATTTTTATTTGTGTTTTGTAATTGTAAGTGTAATTAATATGTTTTTTGTCCATTTCTGCAGGTTATACAATAAATGAGAGAATTAATGTGCAGTTTGGTTATACGGCCTGTATCTACAAGGGTGTGGTCTTTCCTGGATTATATTCTTGATTTGCCGTTTCGTTATCGCCTTGTAACATCATGCAATTAATTTTTTCCCTAACAACGGGAGGCATTTGGAAATTAATTGATTTGGAAGCGTCTGGAACAACAAATTGTTTGCAGTGGTATCCGTCCTAGATTTGATTGGTTTGCTCATCACACTGGTGGACTTTAGAACGCCACTTTCTCCAATTAATTAAGGTGAGAATACATGACTTTATTAATATTAATTGCTCTTTATTATTCTGTTATTGAATTTTTGTTAACAATTATCTATTGTCAACAGTATAAATTGAGGTTATTGTGCATCCATATCTCTTGACAGATAGTTATTTCCCACAGAATAAATTGACATTTATCATTGATCCATCTCTGGATTTTCTATTTAAACTTTTTTCTATTGTTTGCATCGTAAATTGACGTCCTGATATTTGATACTTATCTATGTCGCGTTCTATGGTTATGATGTAAAATGGCGCAATGTTTGTTATTTTATTAATCAACTATTTTACTTGCTGTTTGATGCGTTTTTATTTGTGTTTCTTAATTATGACTGTAATTAATATGTTTTTTGTCCATTTCTGCAGGTTATACAATAAATGAGAGAGAATTAATGTTCAGTTTGGTTATACTGAAACAGCCTAAGTCTACAAGGGTGTGGTCTTTCCTGGATTAATTCTTGATTTGCTGTTTCGTCTTCGCCTTGTAACATCATGCAGTTAATTTTCAACCCATGAGGGAGAGCAACTGGATATTTATTTGAATTCCACTGAAACAACAAATTCTCTACTACGGTGTTCCTCCTGGAGTTGGTTTGCTTTTTACACCGATAAACTTTGGTTCTACAATTAATTAAGGTGAGAATACTTGATATAATTAGTTTTAATTGCTCATTATTAATCTGTTACCACCGTATCTGTTTCAGATCGACGTTGGAGAAGACAAAGATGACCCCATAGTTGAAATCTTGCATGTTCTATCTAGAATTCATTAAGTTGGTTTTATTGAAATTAATTTTTTATTTTGCATGTTTTTTATAGTTAATTTGAATTAGTTTTTATTTTGCATGCGTATTTTTGTTCATTTTATTTGAAGTAATTGTTGATTGTAGATATTTTTATTTTTTTTTGTATGTAATAGTAATATAGTAATAGAACTAACAAGTTCAGTAGTTGTAGCATAGTCTAACATGTCTCTTGCTTACCTCTTCGCTTAGCTTACTGCATATTCTTACTATAAATTGCTTTGCATTTACCCTACGAATTCTACATGATTCAACGTTTCGTTATCGTGTGTGTTTCTTCTCACCCTTGTGGAATTAGGGAGGGCCTCCCCGAACGACTTCCCTTGGGCTTAGCTATTTAGTTGATCTTAAAAGTGTCTTATACACTTTTCGCGAGTCTACTCTAGCGTTACTTCCTTTCAGACA
>NW_020438858.1:166684-273271 GCF_000699045.2 Agrilus planipennis | reverse complement strand
TTTTAATTTAATTAGCTTTTTTATTGAATAATCTCAAATATACAAAGAATTTATTGAGGAATTAAGCAAAAATTTTCGCTAAAAGTTGAATTCTAAAACTAAACTTCCATAAAAAAACGCAATTCGAGCAATAAATTTCTATTATTTTATACTAGTGCAAACGTTTCGAGGTCGAATTACGTAGAATAACAGAAAACAAAACTGCCATATATAGTTGAACCCTCACTAAAAATTGGAACTCTGAAAAAGAACTATCGCAACTTATGCTCTCCTAATACAAATTTTCAGATTTAACAAAATTTTCAGTTTTGCTTGATATACGAGGGCTGGTCAAAAAGTTACGGAAAAACCAAATTTAAAAAAAGAATTTGAATTTTCCAGTACTTTTCGACTAACCCTCGTATTTGTCTCAAAACTGAAATTTTTCATAAATTTCAACATTTGTATTAGGAGAGCATAAGTTGCATCGGGTCTTTTTCAAAAAATTTGAATTTTCCATTACTTTTCGACCAACCCTCGTATTTGGTTCAAAACTGAAAATTTTCATGAATTTCGACATTTGTATTAGGAGAGCATAAGTTGCATCGGGTCTTTTTCAAAAAACAACTTTTAATTTTTCATTACTTTTCGACCAACCCTTGTATTTGGTTCAAAACTGAAAATTTTCATTAATTTCGATATTTGTATTAGGAGAGCATAAGTTGCATCGGGTCTTTTTCCAAATTCAGAAATAAAGCGCGGGATTAACTTCAGCATTCTTTCAAATTGTTCAGATCCTGAGCATACGATGGCTCTGGTTATTTTCCAAAACTTGACATAATTATCTTTCTTTTTACAGTATTTGTGCTATTTTGTTCTTTACTGATGTTTAAGGCTGAGAATAAAATTAAAAAGGCATACTTTATTTATTTATTTATTTAAATACCAATGAATGATAATACAATGAAAATACATTTATTATTTAGAAATACAATTTACATTTATTATAACAAAGTACAAATTTATTTCAAATAACAATACATTAATATAAACAAAATGTCTAAGATATAATACATTTTAACGACTTATAAAAGTTAAAAATAAAATACCTGTAAGAGAGACAAGAAAATCAATAAAATTTCAAAGAAAATACATTTATTATACATAAACTGTCATACCATTATTATTTAAATGCAAGATTAGGGAGAAAAAAGCCTCCCTAACCTTCTGTGGCCTCCGCATCTCCCCTTATAGCCACCCTATCCACCCAAACGAACATTAATTTTGAAAGCGTAAACAAATAATTAATTTAATTTAACAATTATACCAAAAAATCAATTTAGAAACATTTTAAATATCAACCTAAGTTATGATTATAAAGATATAACAGTTTATGCAGTAAAAAACAAAATACCTGTAAGAGAAAGACAAGAAAACACATGAAATTTCAAAGAAAATACAATAAAAAGCAAACAATACGATGTCTTCAGTCTTCTTCGGTTACCTGAAAGCGAATAGTGCAATTACAAGGACTAACGACAAATACTAATAGCTTTGGTAGAGAAGATCGGACAGATTTCGCCAAGGCAAGCTGGGCAGTCGCCTATTGCTCCTATTCCAGATAACCCACTGTACCCTGTCTGAAAGGAAGTAACGCTAGAGTAGACTCGCGAAAAGTGTATAAGACACTTTTAAGATCAACTAAATAGCTAAGCCCAAGGGAAGTCGTTCGGGGAGGCCCTCCCTAATTCCACAAGGGTGAGAAGAAACACACACGATAACGAAACGTTGAATCATGTAGAACTCGTAGGGTAAATGCAAAGCAATTTATAGTAAGAATATGCAGTAAGCTAAGCGAAGAGGTAAGCAAGAGACATGTTAGACTATACTACAACTACTAAACGTGTTAGTTTTACTACTACTTTATACAAAAAAACAAGCATCTACAATTAACAATTACTTCAAATAAAATGAACAAAAATAAGCATGCAAAATAAAAATTAATTTGAATAAAATCAACTTAATGAATTCTACTAGATAGAGCATGCAAGATAAAGAACTATTTCAACTACGGGGTCATCTTTGTCTTCTCCAACATCGATCTGAAAAAGATACGTTGGCAAACAGATTAATAAAGAGCAATTAAAATTATTATATGAAGTATTCTCACCTTAATTAATTGTAGAACGTAACGTTCTAAAGCTTACAGGTGTGAAAAGCAAACTAACTCCAGGAGGAACACCATAGCAGATAAGTTGTTATTTTAGTGGAATTCAAATAAATATCCAGTTGCTTTCACCCATGGGTTGAAAATTAACTGCATGATGATAGAAGGTGAAGACGAAACAGCTAATCAGGAATATAATCCACGAAAGACCACACCTATGTAGACATTGGCTGATTTAGTATGACCAAACTGAACATTAATTCTCTCTCATTTGTTGTATAACCTGTAGAAACGGACAAATAAATACATTAGTTACTTATAAACTTATTAAACACATTTAACACAAATAAAAACGCACCAAAAAACAAGTAAAATAGCTGAATAATAAATTGACAAGGTGTTACCTTTACGCCATTTTACATCACAACCATAAATCACGACATAGATAAATGTCAAAAACACGACGTCAATTTATGAAATAATCGAAAAAGGTTAAAAAGAAATTCGGTAGATAAACGATAAATACCAATTTATTTTGTGGAAAACGGAAACAGTCAAAAGAAATATGGTTGCACCACAACCGCAATTTATACTGTCAATTAATAATTATTAACAGAAATGTCATAACAGATTAATAAAGAAAAATTAATATTAATGATGTCATGTATTCTCACCTTAATTAATTGTAGAAGGTAGCGTTCTAAAGTCTACCAGTGTGCTGAGCAAACCAAATCTGGAAGGGATATCCCTGCAGACAATTTGTTGTTTCATTGGAATTCAAATATCCAGTTGCTCTCACTCGTGGGTTAAAAATTCACTGTATGATGTTGGAAGGCGAAAACGAAAACAGGAAATCAAGAGTACAGTCCACGAAAAACAACACCCATGTAGACATCAACTGTTTCAATACGACCATACTGAAGTTATATCACCCTCATTTGCTGGAAAATCTACAGAAACGGACAAGAAGATATATTAATTAAGAAACACAAGTAAAATACATAAAAACGCACCAAAAACCAAGTAAAATAGCTGAATTATAAAATAATGACATAGGAAAAATTTCAAATAACGACGTCAATTTACGATGCAGACAACAGAAAAAGATTATGAATAAACTCCATAGATCAATGATAAACGTCGATTACTCTATGAAAATAAAAACTGTCAAAGAAATGTAGATGTACAATAACCTCAATTTATACTGTCGATAATGGATAATTGTTACCAGAAATGCTGTAACAGATTAACAAAGAGCAATTAATATTATTGAAGTTATGTATTCTCACCTTAATTAATTGTAGTAGGTAACGTTCTAAACTCTACCAGTGTGATGAGCAAACCAAATCTAGGAGGGAAACAACTATAGACAGTTGATTGTTTCAGTTGCTTCCAAATTAACTCCCGATTGCCTCCCATAGTTACAGGAAAAATTAACGGCATAATGTTAACACGTCAAAAGCATCGCTTGTTTCAGTAGCATCAAAATTGACTGCAATTCCTTCTCATTTGTGAGACAATCTATATAAGAACAGGCAAGAAAAAGTAGTTAATTATCATTTTTAATTCAAGTAAATTAGTATAAATCAGTAACACGCACACTCATGGAAAGATCCGTTCCACATTAAATTTGCTTTTGCCATTTCTAAAACGTTTCTTAAAAGTTGTCTATTGAAGCAAGTTACAAATGCCTAACAAATTGAAGGTATTGTTGATTGTACGTTTTCACGACCGGTGTCGAATATAGGTGAGTTGTTGTCCCGGCTGATGGGCCGTGGTCTGTTGGGTTGTTTTCTCGACGTTTCATTCACAACTGTGGTGGACATTTTCAAGGGCGATGTCGAAGTCTTCTCTGATGCGAAACGGTGACAAGCGTGCTCGTATTTATATCGTTCTGAAAGGTGCCCTCTTCCTTTTTTATTGAAATTATTCTTGTGTTTATATATTTCAATGGCTTCTCTGTACAAGCGGGAATGGTAATGGTTGTTCTTTGCCAAAACATGAACGTATTAAGTGTTGATCTTCTGTTACTTTTTTTTCCTCTTTTGTTACTGATAATTTTTCTGTGTCCTAGGCAACATAGGCTTTTGTATTCTTTTATCCTGGTCTTTATACTCCTTTTTGTAGTTCAGATTTACATTGGCAAACTTGAAACTTGAGATGCCTACAAAAAAAAAACTGTTATAAATTACTCAATCTTCGGACGGAAGATTAAAAACTTATTGTTTCGTTCTTATATATACTATATGCTTATTAAAAAAGGTGGTATATTACTTTTATTCTTAATCAATTGTTTCTTTGTTTAAGAAGCATCTATCTCCTTGACTATCACTGCTTCATTACATTTTCATACTCTCATCACAATTTTCTAAATAAAAATAACAGGTTTTTGTATGCATATTTAAGTATCATCGTCTTTCTCTATCAGAATTCCTATAAAAAATTGTAATGTACAGGACACAAGGTAAAAATATGCACATTCGAGAAATATACAAAACAAAGTGATAAAAATTCATTTACAATAACAGTGTTAAGTGCTGTAAAATCAATTATATTTATAGACGTCTTATGCACCAGATAAAATTAAATTATTTTATTAAAATCTAAAAATTTAGTGGCTTACAAATTTCTACTCGCACTGTAATATTTCTATCTTTATGTAGACTACAGGGTACTCTTTTAATTTCGCGCGAAGGTACCATCATAATTTGAATTTAAAATACAAATTGTTTTAAATATTTTTGGTGACTGTTGGTCCTTGATATAGGCAACCTACTTCACTGCAGAGTATTCTGAGTGTTAGGCTACAGTAGCAGTTAATTCTTTTATTAATGACGACTTTCAAAATCATGGTTTAAAAAAAATATTAATAATCAAGAAATAAAGGCGTTTTTAAACTGGGGGTTAGAAGTGTTAATCGATATTCTTTATGAATTTTTGTGGCAAAATCAGAAAAACGTAGTGGAGCTACAAATGTCAGCAAGGCCTTTTGAAGCAAGATACAAATGTTTAAGAAATTGAAGTTTCTGGGACCTTATTTGCTATTTCTGATTGATACTGTTATTTACCAGTTCAATGTCATAAATCCTTCCTTCTGCTACCGCACACTGTCTTCGTTCCCAACGGAAAAAACGCACCTTCACGCCTTTCTCAATACTTCAGGTATACATTCCAGAGTAAAAGAGTACTGATACAACCAATGTTTCATAACACATTAAATATGGAGTATTTATGTTCCTGCAAAATAAAATATTATGAAAGTTTTCAGATATTATTGACTTAGCCTCCCTACTAAAACACATACATAATACAATATTAGAGTAACGCCCAACGCTTTTCTCTTTCAACATCAAATAAATATGTTGTATATGACTTTTACAATTATTTACAGGTACTGCTATGTTTTGGCAAAGAATTATAATGGCCGTAATACACTTTATAGTAAATAACTCTTCTTAATATAACAATTGTTTTTAAATTAAACTAATTGCAAAAAATACCATGCCTACATTAACAATTGAAAGCTGAAATGAAAGACATTATTTAATAAAGTTAACTGTTTTAAGCTATTTATTATTATTTGTCTGTTTATATAAATTAAAAACATTATTATGATTTACAACAAGTTTCAACATCTTACCTACGATAAACTTCAACCCTCGTTAATGACGTGTATGGACCATTTAACTATCTAACATCATCAAGAGGCATTATGTAAAGAATCATATTTTGACCTCTTGATTGTGTGTGCGCTCATAATAATTGACAATTCATTGTCACAAATGAACAAGTGTGATGGTAAAAAGACACTTTTACAGTTGTTTGATGTATTGCTGCTTTCTGGAGAAAAGGTGAACTTCTACAATCAATGCTCCACAATAAATGGTATCCAGAGTTTGTATAAAGTCCTGTAGTATAATTTGCTGCATTAAAAACTGTAATTTTAAGCCATATTTTAGAATAATCATGTATAGAAATGTTGTTAATAAGCCTGATCACAACTCCAAAAATTTATGCATTATGGTATAATGAAATTCGACCGGTCAAGAAGTTGAATTTTTATACATTAAGCGAATGAACCTAAGAAACACAGCGTAACATTTTAGAAGTACCTTACTGTTATTTTTTAAAAAATTGCACCCAATTGAAGTTTTTCTAGTATATTAACAAACAGTTTCTGTATTCTCTTGATGTGTAATATACTATACACAATGTTAAAATCTGTCGATTTAAATTATTAAGAATTTGAAGCTTTTATCAAGTTATTGGGTAACGTCTACAATTTGTAGTTATTTTGTTTCAAAAGATGAGATAATATGTACTTTGTATACGTCTACATAATGCAGAGTCAATTAATTTTATTTAGGTGTTTAAAGAAAACCAAAAGATGACACAGATAACACAGACTATTGCTCATATCACAAAAGAAAAAAACATTTAGAAGGTATTATTCATCCTATGCAGAAACGTAATAAGTTTTACTTATAAAATCATCGTAAACAAATTGACAAGCATCTTTCTTTGGTATAAGCGTATAAGGGTGGAAAATTTTCAATTTCATTTGAGATAATTCAAAATTACAACCAGCCAACGAAGGTGCATGCCTTTTTTTACAACAGTTTTATAATTAAAACATTTCTTTTCCTTGGTATGCCATTTCTTATATTTTTAAAATACAATTCTTCTTGAAAACGTAGAAATAAATTTTAGACTTTAGATGCCTACAAAATAAACAAGTGTTTCAAATTTCCCAATCTCAAGCTCATCACAAATTTTTCAAATCAAATTAACACCTTTTTGTCCGTATATTTAACTTTTGCTATCAGAAATCATATAAAAAATTGAAATGTACAGGACAGAAGGTAAAAATGCTCACGTTAAAGAAATATACAAAACAAAATGAAAAACAGTACTGTGTTGCAAAATCATATGTATTTTCATTGATTGCTTGTGTATCAAATAAATTTAGATTATTTTATTAAAATCCAAAAATTTAGTTTCAACTCGCACTGCAACATCTTTATTTTTATCTAGACTACAGTGCACACTCTAATTTTGCGGAAAGATAACATCATAACATGGATTTAAAATATATTTACTTTTAAATTTTAAATATAGCTAAGACTGCTCGACTTTGATACAAGCAACCCACTTCACTGCAAAGTATTCTGAATGTCAGGCTGCAGTGGCAGTTCTGAATTCCTTATTTATTAAAGAGTCGGCTTTCAAAATCAGGGTTTAAAATATTAATAATCAAGACATAAAAGCGTTTTAAATTGGGGGTTGCAAATGCAAATCGATGTTCTCTGTAAATTTTTGTGGCAGTCATTAAAATGTAGCAGGGCTATAAACGCCAACCTGTCCTTTTCAGAAAAAAAATGGATAAACTGAAGTTCGCAATTATATTTAGCCCCAGCAAAACAATGGACAATCTAACGGTATTATACAAAGAAGTAACGTACGTTCGTCATCCTATGCATTACGTTCCCATTACGTCTTTCGTTAATCAAACTGACAACAAATGAATAAAGTGTAATTAATATTAATGTGACTGTGGATTATTACCTGAATTAACTGTAGAAAGTAACGTTCCAACGTTTACATGTGTGGAATGTAAACCAAATTCAGAGAGGATACCAATGCAGACAATCCATATCGTCATCGTTAGGGTTAAAATTAACATCCCAATTTATTAGCCAATCTATAGAAACGGACAAAAAAAAATATTAAAAACTTTTAATCAATAATATTTTAAAGGTGCCTACTAAAATAGTATACCCACAATGTACCATTCATTAATGAGCGAATTAAACATCTGCTATGATATTTAACGCTTATCATTTTACTTCTGATTTTAAAATTAAAGTCAAAATATAAGTATAGATAACATATTGACATTCACATTGTCAGAAACGACATTAATTCTGCTTTTGACATTTCTAAAACGTTGTTTAAAATCTCCATATTGAAAGTAAGTTATAAATGTCTAAGAAATTGAGGATTCTAGGACCTCATCTACTATTTTTAATTGTTACATACTAATGCCAAAAATGCACACAAAATACCACTAGCAAAACATACAAAACGTAGAAGCAGCATCAAACAAGTGAGCGAGAAAGAAACACGTCATCGACAAGATTAAAATATTTGTTAATCTTACCCAAGGTACTAATACATATTATATTTAGTATGTACTCTTTTTTTTACTAATACATTGGTAAAATTTAAATGCATTCACTGTCACTAATTATCACGATAATTAGATAAAACCATAGATAATAGATACACAGAGGGATAAAACGAGACATTATTGTCTTAATAATAGCACAACTGCAACTGGTAATGAGATAATCTGTGAGCGTAACGGAAAATGGCAGCTTTCTAACGTGGCGCGGAATAATTAAAATTCTAAAGATAAAAACATTTCTTGAATTGTGAAATATAAAAAAAGTATAACTTTTTTAATTCTTCTTTCAGACTATTTTTTTAATTAATTAATTAATAATTTATGTTTAATTTTAATAAATTCTGCGCCTGAAACATTCAAATGTGCTTTTATTAAGTTTTATCAAATATTAATTACTTTAACAAAATATTCTGAGCAAAAAACAACAAAACTATATGCATTTGCTATTTCATAATTCCAAAAATTATTATAACTTTTGAATTTTAATTATTTAACACGCCCGTAAAAGGTTCAGTTAGGAAGATAATTTTTTAGAATTCAGATTAATAAATTCCACTCCTAATCGTATGCAACCATACATACACCAGTGTAAAATCAATTGCATACTGATAAGCGCTCCAAAACTGTAATATCTAAAAACTAGTTTTCGCACCCATAAAATGAACAATATTATTTATATCTTTTAAGTTGGAAACAGAATGAAATAGGAAAATATTACAAACATTAATGCTTTTTAACAAGAAAATGCGTTACATCTGAAATTATCAATTATTCACGCTCTGCCCTTTATTACAAAGCGAAAACGTGTCTATAATAAATACCCTAAAATAATTATGTATTTCCGAAATTGTCATAAAAGCTTAACTTAAACGCTTCTTATTGCACAACAAACAAAATCATTAAAATAATCAATTTTATGATTATTTGGGTCTGCCAAACAAAAACGAAAAAATGTTACGACTAACATTAACACTTATACGTTTTTAGTAGAGCAAAAAAGAAGAAAAATTAAAAATTTAACAGCACACAAATATACTATTGATCCTGACTTTTAATTAGTTTATTCCAATGTTCACATGAATATAAAACGTGCTAATAAATTACCTCAAATATGCATTAGAGTTTGATTCTCTTTTTTAGTGAACAATGCTTTTACAATAACAAAGAAAGTGTTTCGAAATAAAATTAGTAATCATTACGCAGAATAATCATCACTTTGCCAAGCCTTTTCATTTTATCTTACAAATTAAAAGTTTGTCACTTACCCTTGTTGTTTTTGATTTCATTGAATAAAAGGATAATACTCCATACTGGAAGGAAATACAGACTGCTACTATCACAGACCAACTACACATGATGTCCAAAGATTGTGCAATTTTCCTGTTAAACAATTAAAACAATATTTAAATATACAATTAGTTCAGTTAAAAAATGTGATAACAGAACGTTAAAACGTAATGCATAAATAAGTCCGTTTGTGGTGATCTGGATATATAGTTGTCTTTTTAATACATAGTTACCATTTCATCAAACTGTTATCAAAATTTTAAATTAAAAATGCACAATGAGATTGTACAATTATACATAAAAAAAATGCGAATGTATACTAAATTGAAAATTAAATAGCATATATTCCAACTGCAAATATAAATTCTTGATTAACAAATATACACACGCATAAATAAAATACTTAAAATCAGAAATCCCACATACTGTATCTAATCGTATCTGCTTTAAAAGGTTTGGTGCCTGTCAGCCAAATAAATAAATAAAAAATAAATAAAGGTGTTTTATGTTAGATTTAAGTATTTAGTTTTTTATTTCCTTTGTCCTGCAGAACTTCTTTTGATTTTTTTGCATGAACATGAACATATATATACCGACAAGAGTGAAATAAATTTTAAGTGCTCTCATATCATACATAACTGAACTGAAAAGTACAACAAACACAAATTAAATACATTATTAAATTAACAAGATACAATAACAGATAAAAACAAAGCAAATACCAGAAACAATTGAAAATCAGTTCCAAGAATTGACTGCAAAAACAGTTCATTCATTAAATTCAAAGAGTTCTACCTAATGATTCCATTTGTTTGTATCCATACTGGTCAAAGTCCTATTTTGCACCATATAATCGTTCGTATCACCAAAGTTGAGTCTGGATACTATGACCACTATAGGCATGGATAGGAAGAAGCCCCAAAACAGCAATAATTGCCTGATATACTATAAACACCTTTTTCTGTAAAAAAAAAACACAAAATGGGTAATTTTTTACATTAGTTGACATTGGAATTGAGACATGAAGTTTAGTCAGGTAGGTAGTACTCACCAAGTAAAGTAGTGTAGTAGTATTTACTAGAATTTTGTTTATTATTTGTTTAAAAGTCAATGTGAGTGAGATACAGGCCCTTAAAGTTTTCTTAATCGGAGGAAATTCCGATAGGTACGGCCCTGGCTTCAGCCTTACGTCAGCTGTTCCCGCCAAACATCGTTTGTCCTAAAACATATCTTCCTAACATTATTCTAATGTATCAGCCCGCCTTCGGCGGGCAGGAGCATTAAACGAACTCAAGTCTGTCATACATCTACCTAACTAAACAATGACGTCATCAATGCATATTTGGCGAGAACAGTTGACGAAGAGCTGCAGCCAGGGCCGTACCAATCGAACTTTTCTTCGATTAAATAACTTTAGGAGCCTGTATCTCAAGCTACATTGGTTTCCGCACGGAATTAATGCTACCACACGATTGTACTTGGTGAGTACTACCTACCTGAATAAACTTCATGTCTCAATTCCAATGTCAACTAATGTAAAAAATGACCACAAAATGTCTTAAGCCTCGTTATAATACCGTAAGGTCGTATATACTTGATAAACTAAATCAAATGTAAAATTAATGAAGTATTTTTACCACGAAAAATGTTCCACACTGGTTCCCTACCATAACTACAGATATCGGTTATATCATTGACGTTTTATCATAATTGGCTAGGCCTGTGAGCCATTAAAAATATTAAGGACGTGGAGCCTTCATCACAATTTTGGCATAGTTTCATTTTATAATTCGAGTGTTTATGACGTTGTTAACGTCATATGTGAAAGAAACTAATGAACACAAATGAAAAATAAATAGATTCTTTACTGAACTCGAGGGAAATGTATATAATTTTGATTTTACTATTTTACTACCTTAAGATTGTAAAATTTGAATAATTTTATTAGATGGATAGATACTTAAAAAGAAGTGAGAGACTACGATCAAAATTAAACTTTTAACAATCTCTGTCTGTGTTATGCGGAGGAATTTGCAAGAATATTTTTGCGTCAGATGCATATCACTTATGTAAGTTGTTGCAAATTTTAGTATAAATAGTTAAACAATTTAATTTTTATTAACAAATAAGATAATCAAAAGAACTTAACCCCACTATTTAAAAAACTGCGGACAAATGTTTCGCTAATTTACATTATAAGTATCTTCACCACCGGGAGTTAAGACTAAATAAGGTCCCTTTGGATATTTTATTATTTCCAGGCCATAGTCTCACTTTCTGGTCATTCCACGGGTCATATGCAGTGATCTATGGTAATGATCATAGATAAGGGATATCCAAAAGAGATAAGTCGTATAAATTTGGCGCCGGGCAAAAATAATTCACTGGTTTGAACTTTACTAATAAATTATGTACCGTTTGCGGGTTCTAAATATGTAAGTATCATAATTGTGCGTCCATTAGTTCTGTTAAAAATTGTTTCGGGTGTAGATGGAAATTAAATGTCAATTTATTCAAAAACTACTGAAAATATGATAATTTAATTGACGTTAATTGATTGCGTGTCATTTGTGCTTAACACTAATTTTTCAGAGATATTACTATGATCATATTTATCTATGATTTACCAATGGCGTACGCAATTAGTTATATCAATGAAAAATTAAGTATTATACATCGACGTTTACTAATGGACATGCCTTAGCGGTCCGAATTGTGATACAACAAAAGAAAGAACACGATAGTGGTAAGCGTGTCATGAAAGAAATAGCACTAGTCCGAAACCATACGCCATCTCCCTCACTTTTCGAGCCAACAAATTATTACAAGGACGTACGGCTAAGCCACGTCCATTAACATATGTCTATGGTATTATACTTGTCTATGTGTATATGTAATTATTACTAATAAATATAATGACTAAATTCCGTTTAAAAAATTATTTCAATGAACCAGACAAAGATCTCACATAGATACCTAAACGTGAATGGCGAATCGTAGATAATATGATCATTGATTAAAGATTTTTAATAATTTATAATCTATGTCGTGAATGTATAATAGTATTTCTTTTTATCGTTATACTATTTACAATAAATAATATAACGATAAATTTCACTTACCATAACAGCTCAGTACTCAAGCACAAATGACGCGCAATCGATTGGCGTCAATTAAAATATGACATCTTAAATAGGTTTTGAAACAGTTTTCCTTTTTTTGATTTAAAAGACTTAATAATTGATTGAATTGTGTTTATGCAACCCGGCTATCTCAGTGGGTATGCAGTAAACTACAGTGGTATCAAATAAATGAATTAAAATCTAAACTTATAGAAGTGATTTAAAAACTAAACATTTAGTACATTTATTTGGTTAACATAACTCCAAACATAGAAGATTGTTGTAACTGCTTGTTGCTTGACAATCATACCTGTAGTTTTGTGATCAGATACATAAAAAATAAAAATTGTCAATATAAATAAATAAAGGTGTTTTATGTTAGATTTAAGTATTTAGTTTTTTATTTCCTTTGTCCTGCAGAACTTCTTTTGATTTTTTTGCATGAACATGAACATATATATACCGACAAGAGTGAAATAAATTTTAAGTGCTCTCATATCATACATAACTGAACTGAAAAGTACAACAAACACAAATTAAATACATTATTAAATTAACAAGATACAATAACAGATAAAAACAAAGCAAATACCAGAAACAATTGAAAATCAGTTCCAAGAATTGACTGCAAAAACAGTTCATTCATTAAATTCAAAGAGTTCTACCTAATGATTCCATTTGTTTGTATCCATACTGGTCAAAGTCCTATTTTGCACCATATAATCGTTCGTATCACCAAAGTTGAGTCTGGATACTATGACCACTATAGGCATGGATAGGAAGAAGCCCCAAAACAGCAATAATTGCCTGATATACTATAAACACCTTTTTCTGTAAAAAAAAAACACAAAATGGGTAATTTTTTACATTAGTTGACATTGGAATTGAGACATGAAGTTTAGTCAGGTAGGTAGTACTCACCAAGTAAAGTAGTGTAGTAGTATTTACTAGAATTTTGTTTATTATTTGTTTAAAAATGAATGTGAGTGAGATACAGGCCCTTAAAGTTTTCTTAATCGGAGGAAATTCCGGTAGGTACGGCCCTGGCTTCAGCCTTCCGTCNATCTACTAATACGTCCGACAAATAGTATAAATTCTAAACAATATTTTATAAGTCTGGCTAGTAACGAATATACCAAGAAATAAAATTAATTTTTGATGATTTGTACGCAAATACTATAATAATGTGGATATATGGATTTTGGTGGACGTGCCGGACATGTATTTCGAATGGGATAAATATGATAAATATATTGATAAATTATAATAAGATACTTAATTGATATGCCTAATGCATACAGACATGTACATATGTAATATTTAGATGTCAGTAAGTACTTATATCCTTGTACTTAAAGGATATAAATATAAAACAGAAAAATTTGGTTTTAGGAAAAAATAATTTGTGTATTGATTAGCGATTTATCATTGTTAAAAAAAACGAACATTAAACTTTTAAAAAGAAAAGGAACAGTACATGAGCAGCCATCTTGGTTTGAGAGGAAAAACTAAGCGACAAGAAGAGCGGAGGGTAAATATAGATTTAATGAGAGTTTGGTAACATGAGTACAGAAGTGAGAAACGCAATAGCTGCTCCACGACGCAGGTTTTCAGTCGCTCAATGTTATCGCAATCGCAGTTTCTAAATGTGAAGTACGTCAGTGTCGTTCTATGGTGAAGTGTCATAAAAAAGTGGTGGGTTGGCGGAGTGACTGCGGGCGTGTGACATAACGGGCGGCCTTAAAAAAACAGTGAAAACTAATGGGGGAATTTACGTTGAGTGGAAATGGTAATATCGGTTTAGGCACAGTCGAAGTACCTGTAAATTCGAGCAAAAACAATCAAAATTCGCTTTTCTACACCACGCCTTCGTCCGTGAGTGATACAACCGTCCTGCAAAAGACGCAATCTCGCGCAGCAATGCAAGATGAACTTGCTGACAAAACAGCTGTCAGCGGATCTGGATCCGACGATCTGCCTAGCAGTCCAACATCAGAAAAATCGAAAGATTGTGTTGACACGAACTCTACTACTACGTCCGTCGATTTATCGGACAAACTAAATGAGCAAATAACGCACAATACCAACAAGGCTCCAACGGCTTTGCCCCTTTTTCACTCGAGCGAGCCCAGTACACCAGGAAGTCTTTGGTCGACAGCTTTCGAAGACGGTTTTGTACCAACAATACCCAGTGTTAATGGTAATATTGGATTTCAAAATTTTCAATCAACTGCTCAGCCCCAGTTGTTCGGTAATTCCGTTAATCAAAACCAAGGAGGCAGAAGAGCGATAACCGCGAGTCATAATTTCCCGCATAACTTGGGAAGACAACAAACGAGTCATCCTCTTTACAAAGCGGGATACGGTTCGTGGACGAATCCAGGTCAAAACTGGTCGGCCAGTACTTCAATTTGGAATAGAGGAAGAAGTGTGCCTAATCTTAATCCCCTTCAACAGATGGGGGTCGCTGGACGGAAACCGAGCCCCACTTTTAACCATCAGCAGGTAATGTCACCAGTAAAATTTAGACGCAGCACTTCGTACCCCGGAAAAGGACCATTTCCCCAGCCGCCTACTTTCGAAATTACTAATATGGACGAAGCCCGTGAATTTCTGCCTTATCAGGTAATTTGTGGCACCTTGTAGCAAGCACCGCACACACCCCTTCGGTTTACATTCACCACCAGCTAATACATATCTCTGTGCTGATGCTACTACCTACATACATGCTGCTGCTGATATTGCTGCTTGCTGTGACAGTTTAGGCTATTTTATGCTGTTGTTTTTGTTGTTGTCTGTGATATTTTGTTCCATTTCGTTTGGCTAGTAGACTATTTATTTAATTATTTATTTACTTATTTGTTGTGTTTTTGTAGTTTTGTTTTTGTTAAACACGAAAGTTTGGTTGGTTTACTTCCAAATAAAAAAAATCACACATAAATAAAGTTGAGACGAGAGGCATGACTAATTTTGAAATTTTCCACTGTCCTACTGATACTACATAGCACTGACACACATCATGTATTTATTCCCGTATTATTACATTCACTCGGTCGTCTTTTTGTTTTTCTAGTATGGAATACATCGATGCCTACAGAATTAAAAAAAAAAACATGACAGGTTTACATTTTTATCTCCTGACCAAACTTTATGTGTTGCTAGTTATTCATTGTATATTTTGTTTGCACTGATTTTGCATATTAACACTGTTGTAAACATTATTGTTACAATAAACAATAAAATTTAATCGTGTCTGTCGCCCATGTTGTTTGTTGTGTATATATATATGGTATGTATGCTTGTTGTACATTAGGCAGTTAAGAAAATGTGGTGTTAATAGGCGGAAATTTGATTGTACTGTGACCTACTTCTAAAAATGAACTATTTATTTTACACCAGAATTTTCTTCTAATAATAGCATATTGTTTATTCGTTTGTTATTAATTCGATGAAGCCAATATGGATACAGGTAGGTACGGAAGCTCATCTGTATATTTCGTAAAGTTAAAAAAAGAGGGACGGGTGCAACTGACTGTTACATTGGCGATATGTACAGGTACATATAAACGTGTCAAAAATCGATCTTTTGCTATCCAACTGCAAGGTATTATATTAATGTAAACCTGCCGCGACGTAAAGTGACGTACAGAACCGACGTAAAAGAAAAGAGCGCGCCACGCTGGTGACGTCACAATTCCAATTTAAATGTGGGGTTTCGAAATATCGCGAAGTTAACGTGTACAGGAACGTGGACTTCTTGGCTTACGTCCAGATCAGTTTAAATTCGTATGACCATCCACGTCCAACGTCGATATTCTGCACAACACGATAATTACTATTCGTTCATTAATAAAAAGTACATAATTAATCCAATTCTCAAAGACTAAAACAAACCAACATATTTTAACGAAAGCCTGAGAGTTACATTTTTAATTTAATCCACTGTATGAGAAGTAAGTTTTTGATTGTTCCATAACATAATATATGTGAGTGATAGAATTTTCAGAAAAGACTTTACCTAAGAAAATTAAAATAATCAGTACACTACTAACCCGACTAGATAGTATAACATACCTCGAGTTACATTTTTAATTTTATCCAGTGTACAACAAATACGATAAATACGTTGATATTATAATACGTATTATTATAATGACTGAAGTGTCCGTTATTTGAAAATGGAAACGTATACTGTCTATATGAGGAAATCGTTTGGATGTGTGCCCATGAATCAAAACCATGGTAGTATTAATTACGTCATTTGAAACCATGTGTGATAAAGGAGGCGTAATTAAAAAAACATACGTACCTATTTATTAATACATACAATAGAATGAATTCAATCAGAGGATGCGTAATTTTAAGAGATCAAATAATGTTTAAATTACACATATAAAAGTTATAACGTATAAGGTACTTTAGGTAAGTATCGTAATATAAAACAGTAATTGCATTTGTTGTTATTCAGCCTATTATATTCATTTTCGTTTGTTATCAGTATACATTTTTCGTTAACAATACGTATTGCAATTTGTATTTCAAACAACGGCGTTATAGTTTAATTGTGACATAATTTTTATTGAAGGTCAGATTACAAAAATTTCGGTAATGGGTAGAGATTACTATATACCTCTCCGATGTTTTTGAAGTTTTAGTGTGTTGCACTATTCAGCAGGTTAATTAAGAATATGTATATACAGTAGAATCCGCTTATAATGACATCGAAGGGAAATGACAACCATGTCATACAAAGCATAGTCTTAGAAAATAAACAACGTTCTATTTTGGTTAGTTATTTAGTTTAATAGGGAGAAAAACTACAAATTGTATATATTTATTAACAGAAAAAGAAAAAGAACGATGAATTTTAATATCAATATACATAAGAAGGATCAGAAAAATGTTGTTATTATTAATCATTTGGGTCACTATAGCCGGATATGGTTTCTTGAGGATCAGTTATAATAAACGATGTGTCATTTTAAACGGAGTCAGTTTTTATATCCAAACTTTTCTATAGAGAATTTAATATGAAAACCAAATTTAACACTGCAATTATTTCATATTAAGCGGTTGGTCAGTATAGGCGGAGTCATAATAAACGAATTCCACTGTAATCATATATATTGGGCGAAGAAATTACGTGTTCATCTACTTTTTCAACTTTGAAAAATTAAAAACTACGACGACGTATTATTGTTATCTCGCAAATCACTCGACTAAGGTAAGGGTTAGAGGAAAGTGGGGAGAGGGTTGTTAAAGATATGTTCAAGGTTTAAACAACCCCTTCCTCCCCATCTCTCCCTGGATCCAAACCGCAAATATCTCATGCAAGATTAGATTGAGGATGAAAGGGGAGCAAACGGGGTGTTAAAAATGTTGGACACATTTTGAACAACCACCTCCCCGTCACCCTCGATCCAATTTTACATGAAATATTTGCGGGATGACAATGTTAACAGGCGAATGATGAGGATACCGTGGATAGGGAAGGTTAGAAATGAAGAGGTATTAGAAGAAAGAATAGGAGAACAGAGGACACCTTCTCAGGCATGAAGGGCTAGTCAGAGACAAATTAGAGGCAGAAACAGGAGTTAAGAGGAGTGGAGGTAGACCTAGATTAGATTACTGTTCTCAAATAGTTAAGGATGTGGGATGTTTTAGTTTTAGGGAAATACGAAGATTAGCTCAGGATAGGAAAGAGTAGAGGTGCGTGTCCAACCAGTCTTAGGATTGACGATGATATGATGATGATGATAACAATATTAAACAATGCCCTCACTCCCTCAGCCATATATCGAGGGAAGAAGGTTGTTTAAACCTTGTAATAATTTTTTTATATTAATCCCTTAAGTACACGCTTAGATACAAATTATTTCGTAAATGACTTAGATGGCTTAAATGCATAGAGCCTTAGAGAAGTAATTCAATTTTTATAGGAATTTAACACCACATTATATTATTTGTAACTGCATTTGTATAAGGTAATTGTTTTAAGAAATATTATCTTATTTTACAAGAACTGAAGATAAGAAAACTGGCAATTAATTTAATGACGATTTTTTTCTATTAAACTATTTCTGAAAGAATATAATTTGCCTTCATCGAATTTTAGACCTATAAATAATTGTTTAAAAGTAAAATACGGTAGTTTAGTATAAATAATGTGGTTGTAAAAAATTCTAAAAAAGTAATCAACCTGTCGGATTTGATAGTGCATAAAAATAACTAACGATACCAATTAAAATAATAAATAATTACACTGCAGAATTCTTTCGCAATAGTTTAAAACTCATAATAGGAGCGATTTTTCGAAAAAAGAATGTTATGTACACATTTGAATTAGGGAAGTCTAAATTATTAACACTACCAACGTTCTTGACCTCACCAATACACGGCAATGATTCCTTATGCAAATATAAGGACAAGAATGGTGATTTAGGGGTGAGGATGTTAATAATTTAGACATAGTTAATTTGAATACATAAAATATACGCTATTAATGCTTACGTATAAATTTTAAACTATTACGAAAGAATTGGATTTTTTCATCCCTTTCGATTCGAAAAACGTTTTAGATATCTTAATCTGGTGTATAATACAATGCCTGGTAAAAATCGGAGGGATTCAAGTTGTTTCATCATCAAAAAAGAATGAGATGGAATCGTTGCAGAACTATTGCAGATGGAAAATTTCATAAAAACATTCAAATTTTTATAGCAAAAGCGTGGCGAAATTTAAAAGTAAACGGGCATTATTCAATGCTTACACACATTCTAATTTACCAAAAATGTGCCTACCTCCTACTTGTTTACTAAAAACGTAAAGTAACTCGCACTGGTAAACAATTTCGTAAATATTACAGGAAAAATAAAAAGACATCTCTGACATTTATAGTTCCGAATAAAATAAAAATAGACTGTTAATTTTTGTAAATACATACCAAGTTATCCCCGTAGATTGTGGACTATATACAGATTATTACTACGAATATTTGCAAAAGGTTCAGTTGTCGATGCATATTATTTTTATATCACACATGCGTGCCTATAATTCGAGAGTTCTATGTATGTGTGTCTGTATAATTATGCGAAGGTGTACGCTAGCAAACCATTTGTAGTGTAAAAATAAATGAAAATGCCTTTTTTTGCACTTGAATTATGTACATATGCCACTTTCTCTCATAAAACTTGAGCACTCTGCATAGGTTCGTTGACCTCGTGTATTTTTAATGCAGCCAGAGAGTTCTTTTTAATGAACTTTACCAAAAGAGCTCAGAAATTCAAAATAGACACATAGACAGCTTCCTAGCATCACATTTACACGGTCTCTGTGAAAACATTTAATAAAGTAAATGTCAATGCTCGATACTTAACCACCGTTTTGTTATTACTTATTAAATACTTAATAAATTAACCGTTTCATTACGAAATACAATAACTAGTTGACGATGTGAATAATTTAGAATTTATCTAGTTATTTNAATACAGCACTTATAAATTATTGACATCGTAATTGCTTTGCGTCGATTTTGAACAAGATCACTTTTTGTCTCCAAATACTATTATTATTTACGAAAGAAAAATTTGGTTATTGAAAAATATTTTGCAGTTTCTAAAAGACTTATTAATTATTGTCAAATTGACAAATATCTCGTTCTTTTTTGGATTGATTTTAAAAAAAAGCATCACCTAATAGTATCTGGTCTCGAAATGCCATTAGTTAGGCTTTTATTTACTACGTATTGCAAAAAAAGATTTTTCAGTTTCTAAACGACATCGAAAACACCACAGTCGTTAAATATTGACATTTACATGTAGTTGTTTTGCATCGATTCGGAAAAAGGTATCACTTTTTAATATTAATGTCTGTCTCGAAATACCTTTAGTTTAGAGGCTGTCATCTCTTGTTATATTTAAAATTTAGCTACAGAAAAACATAGCTATAGGTAACTTATTAGTTATTGATATTGTAATCGTTTTGTTTGAATTTTGAAAAAGGTATCTATCACTTTCTTCTCAAAATACCATTATTTTAAAGGCTTTCATAAATAGAGAAGTTTCACTAAATTTATTTTTTGTACTTGAAAATATTGTTTTGAATTATGTGATCAAGGTTTAAACCATTTTCAATCGTAACTACCAAAATTTCAAATGCGGTAGTTTTGGAAGGAATCGGTTCAATAAAAACCATTAAGTACTCGTATACAATGTCGATTATGCAGAACTACCTTTTGTTCGTGGCTTCCCTTGTGTTTATGTCCTAAACATTATAATAATATAATTATTTTTTTCTCTATCCCTCGGGAACAGTATTTATTTCCTGGATATTATTTTTTGTACCCCTGACAATGTTTGTACAAAATTTCATGATGATCGATTGAGTAGTTAAGGTGTGAAATGGTAACAGACAAACAAATTCACTAAAATAATTCGAAGTGGTCTGTATACGTAATCCTAAAATGTAGCATCGTGCTACAGATGGCGTTTACTGCGCTATTTGTAGTATTTTCTAAAACAAATTCACATTTATATTTTAGAAAGTTATGATAATTTAATTCGGGAATACAATAATAAAAATAGCATATACTCGTTGTTTTCTATTTAATTTTTTCTTTAAACATGAAAATATTTCATCCGTAATTTGCGTATCTGCCCTGAAGCTGCTAAGAATTTAAATTTTTAATTTTTATAAAGAAAAACGTAAAATTACTCAATTTCTGACCCCACCACCCACGAAACACGACCGTAAAGCCCAACCTCCCTCCTCCCGCTTATTACCTAACGCATTGTATAAGTTTCAGATTTGAATTCGGTGAAGAATGACTTTTTTAGTTTCTAATTAATAATTTACATTCAAATAAACAATACAAACGGCAATTATGTGGCGTCACATTTCTGAACGACGGATATTAATTTATAAGATGACAGAATTTTATTTTGACAATGCTACATATCGCCAACTTTTCGGTTTTAAAATCGCCACGTAACGCACACCTTGACCTTCACCTCCTCCCACGTAAGAAGACCGGAACGCCCCCTCCCTCCAATTTGCGTTACATAATTTCTGCTCAGGCCCATCAAAACGACAGAATTGTAATATTTTTTGAAAAACGGTTTTTCGGTCGCTCATAACCTTAATATGAAAAATCTATACGAGCATTACATTATTTTCTTGTGTAAATGTACATTTACTTACACGTACATATGAATAGATACTCTCTATTTACTTACGTTATATTATGTTATACACTGTCTATATTTATTTTAAAGGTTGCAGCGGCTTAGAAACGTGTAACGCTGGTTAGTGCCTTGATGGTTATACGTTAATTAAATCAATAACTACTCCGTACTTCTGTTTCGCGATCATGAAGGTTAAGTTTATTTCAAGGCTGACAATAAGATCCTTTTTAAAAAGAAAATATATTTTATCTATTTGTATCTAGTTGCTAATTGTTTGTCACTAATATTTTGCTGCATCAACGGACACAAATCAATTGGCAATTAATTCTAATTATTGTACTTAAAAATTCTGCATACAAAAAGGAGGACAGCACAGTTACTATTTTTTTTTTCACTAATAGTAAACCAAAAAAAATTACTACTTTTATATCATTTTTCAATTATAGCAAATTTTTTGCAACATCCGCATAAATGAGAAAAATTTGTTTGTTTGTACGACAAACTTGATGATTGTAAAAAAAACATTTTAGTTTACATAACATATGCTATTATTGTTATCAATAATATGAAAATGACAACAAACGAAGGTTAGTTTTTCTTTCTGGTGCATTCGACTGCACAAATACCTATTAACATTTAGTAAATACGCATAAACGTGTTTTAAATTCGAAGCTGATGGCTTTTGTATTATTAAAGAACTCATTCCAAAACAACTTTACTAATAACGTGTTCATATAATCAGTTACTCAATGTTTGCTATTGATACACATATATTTTTTTAAAATTACGTGTAAAATAAATTTACACTGCTTACTATATATATTCTTTAAAAAAAAAAAAAGAAACAAAGTTCTTCAGCAAATGTAGAAAATTTCTTTGATAACAAGATAATTCAGGAATTTTTCGCGTTATTGAAATTGTTTGTGTGCTATTTGTATTTGTATGATAACAATAACATAAAATACACATAGCAAACGGTTCTTATTACATTTAGATGGGTTTTTTGCTATACGATGGTAAATTTACCGACAGTGTTAGTACACAACCTACAAGTCGAATCAAAATCCTTCATAAGTCGAAAACACCATAACTCGAATTTTTTGCCGTCTCTCATGTGATAGTTATAGAGGTTCTACTGTACAATCTTGTGAAAATTTATGCTAGGAGTACATAGTTTCGCTTAAAGCCAACTCTAGCCAACTCGATTATCGCTGCGGCTGATTTTTCCGATGAAAATTAAATAGAAATTTGAATTAAAGGTACAATTTACAATGTAAATCCCGCCCTCGAATCTCGAGTTAGAGAAATTAAGAGATAGTAATTGAAGGGTTTGGAATAAATGCAAAGCAATATGGATGTCAAGGGGACAAAAAAACTACTCGAATTAAAAAAGATTTCGAGTTACACAATTTTCACTGTATATGTATAATTCGTAATCGTTATTTTTACATTCGTATTCATTATGAATATTATAGCTTTCGATTTTAATTTTTTGATCAATCTCAGTTATCACTGATGCATTACTTCTACTTGAAGCGTATTAATAATACATATACAAAATTTGTTGCTGTTCTGCTTATCGAAAAGTGTAGCGAAGGTCAAATGTATTATATTTATAAAAAAATAATATAAAAATAAATGCAGTCTTTCCTCAAGGTAAGACTAAATAATTATTCAATTATTTCAAATAATTTTATAACTAGAATAATAAAATATTGTAAAGTAAATGATTTGTCCTTTGATCCATGAAATGTTCTAGTGAATTTTGAAGTCAAGTTAAGTATTATTCATTTAACACTTTCTCTTGAAAGAATAGAATTCGATAAATAATTGTGACAATTTTCTACAGGAAATCGTGCTCAAGTAAAATAGAGCTTAAAATTTTTGCAAGCAAAATTACTTGCATCAGTAGTCGTAAAGAAATTGATAGCAGAAAAAAAACAATTAACGATGAAAGTGAATTGTAAGTAAACTATTCTTTTTGATAGAGCAAATCAAGCGTTTTTAGCCTTTAAAAATGGAAACGAATTCCGCTATAGGTAGGTATTACATAATTTTCAATGGTTAATTTTAAACAACCAAAGCTGTTGCCAGATATTTCTCATCTTTTTAACCAATCGTTCCAAATAAAATTACAAATAAATTTTTGGAAACTTTCTTTTATGTAAGGTTATAATTACATATAAGTCAATCACTTATATTCATTCATTTTCATCGCGTACCTATACATAAATATGTATAATATGAAATCAACGTATAGTACAATACGTATACATAGGTATTACCATAATAAGGAAACTATAGGTTAACTTTTGATTTTTTTTTGTTATAGATATGAAAAAAACTCACCTTTCATGGAGTTAATGTACTCTATATTTCTCATGGCCATTAAATATAAACGACCTCTGATCTACCAATGAATAAATAATTAATTTCAAAATAATTTTTCGCTTCTGTTTTCGATTGTTATATTGTTTATTGCATATTCCGTAAACAAATTTATTGCCTTCGACTACGTTTCCAAATCGTTTTTTATTTTATTATTTTTCTAGTAGGAACAAAAAATAAAATAAAGATGATGAATACACAATGTTGCATTGACATTTCTGAATGTAGCAATACTTTTTTGTTTTGTACTTGTAGGTACCTACTACGGTCTGTAGTTAAGCCCTAATTTACACCGTAATGTGTAATACATATTTTAGTAAAATTTCAGTGTCAATAGTAGGTATAGTAAGCAATAACGGCCGATGTACACATTAACTCATTTAGTTAATCTAGTTCTAACAGCTTAGCATTACATTTGTTATTATAATAAGTACGTATGGATAGGCGAGAACGGGCTTATAAGCAATATTTTTTTAGCTACTTCAATAAAATTAAACCGCTATTATCCGAAATCCTTATTACAAATACTTTAATTATTTACTAATATTACGTCTCAAAAATATTCTAGATATTTTTGATAGAATTACAAAAACTTTATTATTACCAATATCTACGAAGTTGTTACGTACTAGGTTTTCTTCACTAATTTTCCTATATTCACTTCTATTTTAAGTTCTTTTACTATAATTTTATTTTTATAAAATAAAAACTTTTGTTAACGTAGGAATCAACTGAATCGCTGCCGAGTCGATCATTAAACCTACATACAATGTATGTTTGCATACTAAATCACGTACCATAAAAAGATAAAGGAATGAGCACGATTTTTCGCTGTGAACACATTTTGGTTATGTGGTTGCATTGTGCGCGCAGTTTCGAGATGATCCGTTAGAACGAATTCTATGGGTATAAAACGTGGACGGTGGGCGCTGCGGAAAAGAAAAAATTAAAACTGTGAGATGTGGTATTAAAGGAAAAGGTTGGAAATGATGAGGTTTCGGAAAGAGTAGGAGAACATAGGGCGTAATGGAAGTCAATAAGAAATAGGCGACATAGAGTATGATACATCTTCAGACGTGAAGGGCTAGTTACAGACATATTAGAAACAGAAATAGGAGTTTCAAATTACTGTTCGCAAATAGTTAAAGATTTAGATATGCGTTAGTTTTCGAGAAATGTGGAGATTAGCTCAAGATAGGAAGAACTCGCGGTGCGTACCCAACCAGTCTTAGGAATTATGATGATAATTAATTAATGCCTGATATTGTATGTGTTCTGCAGTTTCCTAGCTCTTATGGATATGCTGGGTTTATTCAGTCATTGTTCGATAATGTTCTGATTTTTTTATATTATGAGCTGTCATTGTTCTAAATACAATATAATGACCGTTTTTTTGGATTTGATTAAAAAACGATGGATTTAGGTGGTTTCGGAGAGAAGTGGCTTAAGTAACATCGGCGCGTTGGAGTGCATAAAACTCCGTGCTGGTGATGTATATCAAGTGCGGGGAGAGACAGCGTTTATATTACTGTGTTTGCGGAACTTAAAAGCTAAAACTACACCACAGTTAGTCTGTGACCAACATTGCGCGAGTGTAGAACTCTCGTCAAAAGTTATTTGCACGATGTTTCGTGCTTTCGGTACCTCCCCATTGGTGGACACTAATGCACCGGTAGAACCAACATCCTGGGGATTGCCAGCATATCCTCCCCTTATCAAAGGTTAGAACCTGTCTAATTTCAAATCGGTTCAAACACGTACATTTAGGTACAGTTTAAATTGTACTACAAAAAATCGGCAACTGCGTCACACAAGTGTTTCTTTTTTGATTAGCAAATGATGTAACTGTTGCAGTAATCGACACACTACTACATACATACGTACATGTAACTGACTGCTTGTTGCGATTTTTTTCTTTTCTTTTACTGTTTCTTATTCACCTGGTTGCATTTGATGTTTGTTGTTGTTATTGTTAAGTGAAGAAGGCCGATTTCATATCGTACTGATTTTTTGTTTCGGGGTTAAAGGTGGCGCGCCAAGCGAGACAGAATCTAATGTAAAGTTATTTACCTATTCGCGAAATAATAATGAATGAGCTGCTGCTGCTGCTGTTGAAAAAAGTTATTCTTCCGGTTCTATTTCCTTCGAAAAGGGCATTGGCCGTTGTGTATATAAGATGAGCAGTAATAGTAAAGAGGTACTACTGTATATCACACTTAAGTACATACATATCTATCTGTGGATAAATCAAATCGTGCTCATGTGATTGATTATTATTATACAACCGCATCTACACGAACCTATCTCACATGGCATAATACTAGTTTTGATTATTTGAAGAAATCTACTTCAAAAGTAACACATGCGTAACGTTGTAACTACAGGTACCAAAAAGGTGTTCCGATAAATTTCGATAAGAACGTCGGGCAAGTTTGTTTAAGTTATTACTCAACGGATTGTGAATTTAATAATTCTACAAATTGTTGTAGTGAGTGATATGTATGGCACCCACTTGACTATTTACAAATCGTCAAAACGCGAAAAAAAAAAACGCCACTTTTTGAATTGTAAATTGGTGCTCACAAATGTTTAACATTGCTAAGGCGTTTTTGTGTGGGCGTAATTTAAAACCGATACAATGTTAATACAATTCGATATAAAAAACGATCGATAATTCGTTTTGTTTTTGGCAACAACAATTTCATGTTATTTTTTTATGACGAAAGTTAATTAGAGGAGAATAAAATAATAATATTTTTTTTAATAATAATAGTAACAGCAAGTAGGAATTTCGATAGGTCATCGAAATTTTTAGGAGTGGTACATGCACACTGGCGATTGCCAACACCCTACTGTACCTTTTGGTATATATAAGTTGCGCCCCGCGGTCAGTTGAACCCAAATTCATAAAATTTCTATTGACGTAATAAATATTTTATATAATTATTTGAATATATCAAGTCTTTAGATAGATTTACNCGGGTTTTTATTTGTAATTGATAAATTAATTGATGATATTCTAAAGAATGCACGTTTACCCTGTTTAGGACCATCGCAATTGTCGATCACTTTCAAGTTGGTTCTCGATGTTTGTAAACAAATGTTTTTTATGGAAAAAAATACAAATTTTAATATCTTTTTTCTACCTTCTACCTATGTGCTCAATATTTACTTATTTTTCACGGGATGAAACACATAGCTTTGAAGAGAGGCACCCCAGTTTTATATAGGATAAAGTGGTCGAAAACTAATTCAATAAAATCTTTAATCATGTTTGGCGGTTTTTTTACTTATTATTGACATTTAAAAAAGTGATCGAGATCTAAAGCAGGTAGGCGAACAGCCAGATTCACCCTATAAAGGACATAAGAATAATCTTATATACCAATATATCGTAAAGATATATACCTAGGTACCTACCTAATTATACACAAATTGATATTGGGGGGGGGGGCAACTATACCATAACCTTTTTGGAGATTAAGGATGTTTGGGAAGTATGTCAAAATGCTACGAGACAAATAAAAATTTGGAAGAACGTTCCTCATTCAATTCTAAAACTCTTGTAAAAATTACAAATCCATTCACTAAACCGTTAAAAAGTTATTGAAATTTTAAAGAATTGTAATTTTACACGTCATTTTATGGAGATTCGTTAACCGAACAGATTAAATTTATTTTTATTAACAGAAAAAAAGCTACCAGAACATTCAATTCTAAAACTCCTGTAAAAATTGCAAATCGATTCACTAAACCGTTAAAAAGTTATTGAAATTTTAAAAAATTGTAATTTTACACGTCATTTTATGGAGATTCGTTAACCGAACAGATTAAATTTATTTTTATTAACAGAAAAAAAGCTACCAGAAATTTCAAACTTTTATAATAAGTAACTTGAACTCTGGAGAATCACTTTAGCGTAAGGTTATTCAAATTCACTAAATGGTTATCGAGGAAAAAATGAAAAATTAGCTGAAAATCTCGTTTTTACTTGATAATATAATGATAATATTTATAATTGTCTGAAATAAATGCAATTTTAAAGTTTTAATTATTATTTAAACATATTAAAAAGTTTTACGCTCATTATTAATAAAGATTGAAACTAAATATTTTTTATTTCGAAGTTGAAATCAAGGCACATTGACTGCCAAGTCAGTTAAAAATTTTCCATATTATTCGTTATTTCTTATTTTATTCAAAGTTTTTGGTCTAATTCCAAATTTTCTCTCAAACCGTATACTTTTTTTTTAAGTGTAGATAGTATTTATTTACCTCATGAATTAACTAATTAATCACGAATTTCTAATTTTATGTACCTACTCTTGTCTCGGATTGTACCTCCCAAAAATCCTTAAATAATTTCATTTAGGGACTGACCGCGGAGCGCAAATCGTCTACGCCCATACCTTTTCCTTTCAATAAATAATTTATCCTATTACGTAATAAGTTTTGTTTCTCTTTCAAAGTGTTATAGGTAGTAGGTATTTTGCTTCAAAAATACAGGTACCTATGTAGAATAAATTGAAGAGCAAACATCAGATCTATTTGCCTACTTACACACGTACATACATACGTCCATATGAGCAAGGACTCAAGGACTCGTCATTAGTACATAACGTTAAATAGATTACACACTGATATATTTTTGTATGTATCGTCGTTACAATAATGGAAGCGTTCTAACAAGAACCATTTTTTTTATCAACGAATTTGAATTTGTAGAACTAATTTACGTTGTTGGTCGGTTAGGAAAGTTTTACTCAGTATTAACACTTTTACTTCATAGAAAGTTTGTTACCTAAACTTTGGAAACAAGATAGTTTTGAGCAAATCGTGGGTACTGTAGAATACTAAATTTAGTGAGAATTTATTTCATCGTGTGCATCCAACCGTCATGGCTATCAAGGATGAATGATTCACTTTTTTCCCTTAAAACTTTTTTCTTTGTAATTATTTCGAGATACGTGGAACCTCTGAAATATTTTCAATAATTGTGGTTCAACCATATCTTGCAGAAAAGAAAAATTATACCCTAAATTTCTATTATCGGAATCAATGAGTTAGGCTTGAGAATTTTAAATGGCCTAGCCTAATTTAATGAACAAAAAAGTCTTTTATATATGTGGTAGTTTTATAATTCAAATCAAAATGTTACAAATTTGGTATGTTATCTAAATGCAAGTAATTGAAAAAGATTAGGGTGCGTCATTTCCTTGTTTGCACAACAAAAATGATAAAGCTCGTAGCATACGTTTAATAATATGCATTATAATTTAATTTAACTTTATAAATTTAAAATTGTTATGGATTATGGAGCACGTTCAAATAAATGACTAAAAACTTTACGTGTTAAAAGTATCTCAAAGGACTTATCGAGTTTATTCCACTGAAATATATCCAATAGGAAGTTAAAACTGGACGTTTTTCTAGCAAGTTTTAAGTAGTCTTAAAAAAATATCGCAAGTTTAACGAACTTTGTCACATGTAGCTTTCGTATTTAAAATTTCGAATCAAACGCAAAAATACGTCTCTCAATTACAAAAAGAAGCTTCGTTCGAAAACGGTTGATTGCAGCAGAAATTGCACGCTTTGGGTAGGTACTTTACTTACCAACCGCACAATCGATATTTCAACTCTTCTGGTAATTTTCACTCTATTGAAAACGCTAGCTGCTGCTACATCGACTGACTGCACCTTAAAAAACAACTTTTTTTCGAAACTGTACCGTTGCAGGTAAAATTTAAGGCTTTTAATAAACATTTTCAATGTACAACGAACCCGTGTTACCGCTACTAATGTAACTACCTACCAGTAGGAAAAAAAAAATGCTTCCAATAAACCTTTTGTTACCGATTTTGAAAAAGTCTCACTTTCTAATATTACCTACCTACCTCGAAAAATCATTACCTAAAAAGCTTTCGTTTGTCATATAGTCATATTTATTTACTATATCTAACGGTGAAAAATACCACCGTTGTTAATTTGGCTTCATTTGCCATACATATTTATAAAAGAAATATTTTTTTGTTTTGTAAAAGAAATTGAAAATATCACAGTTATTAATCTACATCCTAAATTGAAAGAGATATGTCACTTTCAAATAAAGGCTGTCATTTGTTATACTTAATATTTAGCGACAGAAAAACTTAGCTATTATGTTTCAGCTTCTATAAGATAATGAAAATAAATAAAAGGTAATGAAAATACAGCACTTATAAATTATTGACATCGTAATTGCTTTGCGTCGATTTTGAACAAGATCACTTTTTGTCTCCAAATACTATTATTATTTACGAAAGAAAAATTTGGTTATTGAAAAATATTTTGCAGTTTCTAAAAGACTTATTAATTATTGTCAAATTGACAAATATCTCGTTCTTTTTTGGATTGATTTTAAAAAAAAGCATCACCTAATAGTATCTGGTCTCGAAATGCCATTAGTTAGGCTTTTATTTACTACGTATTGCAAAAAAAGATTTTTCAGTTTCTAAACGACATCGAAAACACCACAGTCGTTAAATATTGACATTTACATGTAGTTGTTTTGCATCGATTCGGAAAAAGGTATCACTTTTTAATATTAATGTCTGTCTCGAAATACCTTTAGTTTAGAGGCTGTCATCTCTTGTTATATTTAAAATTTAGCTACAGAAAAACATAGCTATAGGTAACTTATTAGTTATTGATATTGTAATCGTTTTGTTTGAATTTTGAAAAAGGTATCTATCACTTTCTTCTCAAAATACCATTATTTTAAAGGCTTTCATAAATAGAGAAGTTTCACTAAATTTATTTTTTGTACTTGAAAATATTGTTTTGAATTATGTGATCAAGGTTTAAACCATTTTCAATCGTAACTACCAAAATTTCAAATGCGGTAGTTTTGGAAGGAATCGGTTCAATAAAAACCATTAAGTACTCGTATACAATGTCGATTATGCAGAACTACCTTTTGTTCGTGGCTTCCCTTGTGTTTATGTCCTAAACATTATAATAATATAATTATTTTTTTCTCTATCCCTCGGGAACAGTATTTATTTCCTGGATATTATTTTTTGTACCCCTGACAATGTTTGTACAAAATTTCATGATGATCGATTGAGTAGTTAAGGTGTGAAATGGTAACAGACAAACAAATTCACTAAAATAATTCGAAGTGGTCTGTATACGTAATCCTAAAATGTAGCATCGTGCTACAGATGGCGTTTACTGCGCTATTTGTAGTATTTTCTAAAACAAATTCACATTTATATTTTAGAAAGTTATGATAATTTAATTCGGGAATACAATAATAAAAATAGCATATACTCGTTGTTTTCTATTTAATTTTTTCTTTAAACATGAAAATATTTCATCCGTAATTTGCGTATCTGCCCTGAAGCTGCTAAGAATGGCGAAACAGCTAAGATAAGCAAGCCCACGGTAACAGTAACTATGACTTATCAGTTTCTAAAAGATAATTAAAATAANCTATTTAATTTTTTCTTTAAACATGAAAATATTTCATCCGTAATTTGCGTATCTGCCCTGAAGCTGCTAAGAATGGCGAAACAGCTAAGATAAGCAAGCCCACGGTAACAGTAACTATGACTTATCAGTTTCTAAAAGATAATTAAAATAAATAAAAGGCAATGAAAATACAACACTTATTAATTATTGATATCGTAATTGTTTTACTTTGATTTTCTAATCCTGCCTCTGTCTCGAAATACCATACCGTTATTTGCCGTCCTTAACACAAAGTTAACGTCATAAACACTTGGTAATCTTAAAAAAATAGATTTTTCAGTCTCCAAAAGATATTGAAAATATCGCAGTTACTAATTTTATTGACATTTACATCGTAATTATTTTGCATCGATTTAAAAAATGTATCACTTTCTGATATTACCAATTATTTTATTTTACCATCGTAATTGTCTTTTTATTAGTTTAGGTATTCTATTCAAATTGGATTTTTAAAAGCTTGTTTAAAAATTCGTTTCTGTACAAATAGCGATAATGACATATCGAGTGTACGAAATAAATGAGTTTTATGTTGCATGGCAACGTCACAAGTCCAGCTGACCTTTAAACATTTAAAATTGTTTGCGTAAATAATTTTAACAACATACCATTTAGATTTGTGTATTAATGCCAGTATTGGCAATATTTTAATGTGAAATCCAGCATTTTTTTCTTGATTACCACCTACCGTATAGATTTAGCCAAGCGACCTCGATATTGAAATTTAATAAAAAAGTGTCATCATCCATAAACAACAAGTACAATATTTGAAATTTCACGTAAGAATAAACGATAATAAAAGAGGTTTTGGGTCAGTGATTGTAAAATATTTTGTGTGAACAATTTTTTATTTAAAACAAACGAAAGAAAAAAATTCAAGAAATTTATTTGTTGCACTTGAAAAAAACGGCCTGCTTCATGTGATGAATGATTATATTATTATTTTCATAAATTAATTAGTTTTCTGTTTGTTTCAACTTCCACCAAAATTTGAATTGACAATATGAGATAGTTTTGGGAGGGAGTCAGCTAATAAACTTTATTAAATAGACATCGTCTATTGTATAAGAGCACCGAGCGGTATAACGTAGAGGTATTAGACCATTGCTTAGCATTCGGGAGGACGCTGGTTTGATTCAAGTCGGTCCAAGTTTTTCTGTGGTTTCCTGGGGTCATTTAGGCATTGGCGGATTTGCCCTAAGGTCCAGTTCCGGGCCTAGGGCGGTCAGATATTAGGGGCGGCAAATCGTGCCAAAAAAAAATCACTGCTGATAACAAATATTCATGAATTATGTACTTAGACTATAATGATGGGTGCTGGAAAAGGGGCGGTACATGGCCTGGGGCCTAGAGCGGCTAGGACTGCAAATCCGCCACTGCATTTAGGTAAATGCTGGGACAGTAATATTCCAGAGACAATCTTTTGTTTTCTTCTGTCTTCATTTCGTCCGTCTCATCTATCTCACCCGAACCACCACCCACCCATTTCTACGATTCCTGAAAGGAGGCTGAAGCGGGCCTTCCGCCCTACCTTTCGGCGTAGTCCCGAGGGATTGCCCATCCACCAGCATTAGTGGCCGATGGGAATGAAACACAACAAGTTTTTGTATAGGAGCTGGTGCACATGAGAGATTCTTCTATAAAGCCGCTCCGGTGAGGTGACCGCTGGTGAACGCACTAGAGGTGAAGCGTCATTATGTGATCTATTTGTGGGTATTTCAGAGTTTCACTTCCACTATCAAAGTAATAATCACGGTTCATTTCCACGTGCATTTCGTCAAGTCCTGTTATATGAGACTAGCGGACATTAGGCGATGTTTTGCATGCTCATTCGCGCTATTCCGTAATATACCATTTGTTACATATGACGAAAGGGTAACCGCACCGCTGCTTAAATAGAACATGTTGCGTTTTTAAAATCGTTGCGGTTAAATAGCCGATAGTGCGCTCAGGTGTATTTAAAATAACGTGTTCCATCGAAGCGGGCACATTATCGCCGCGGCTACGCAGTTAAAAACCTCTCGTGTGGACCAGCCCTAAAGAAAAACGAAATTCGGGAAAACTTTTACAAAAAAAACAATGCTTATGCATATAATCGTTATCTGTAGTATTGTTTTCTATTCTAATTTTTTATAAACTCCTACGAAAATAATTTACACGTAATTTGCTTTATATATCCACACTGAAGATGCCATGTCTTAAGAACGGCGAAACGTTTTCAGGACATGGTAACACTATCGTGAATCTTAAATTGATTCATCTATAACACGACCGTGAACGCTTACGAGACAAGTAATATTTCACACAAATCTCTTTTCACATTCAAATTAATGTTTACTATTATTTAATTCGGATAAATACTGTGTAAATAAGTTAGCATTTCTATGTATTTTGTTGGGTTTTTGGTTTAGCGGTTTCCGTTGTAACTAACAGCTAAATCTACTTTCGTTTTCGCGATATTATATAACATGTGCAGAGCAAGGTGACAAACTTGATTGCAATATACAGTCTCGCGTATTTATTGCTCTTTTTCAAATGCCTAATATATATCCATTGTCTAAATCTAAATCGATACAGGTTGATGAGCTACAATGATTTTTTTTTTCGAAACTTGTATGTACCATATGAATTAAAAAAGGAACACTATCTACACTAGATAAAGGTTTCTAGATAATACATGAATTTGTCTGCATTACAATGTGGGTTTTTGAAGAAACGTTTTATTTTAGTTCTTTAGGCAAGTGGATATTTATTACCTAATCAAGAAATTAATGAAATATCGGATAGAAATTAGGCGTGAAGAATAGTTTCTGCAACTTTTTTTACCTACGAGGGTGGATTGATAAGTTTCCGGCCTAACCAAGAGATGACGCCACTAGGCCTACCTTGAGGTGACATTCTATAGTACCATCCTTGGATAGCTTGTAGCTATAGTTTCAGCCCGATCTCCTTGCTAGTGTAGGTTTGACAGCACGCTGAACAAGACGCCTCTGTGGTTTTCGTAAAAATGGAAAAGCAGGAAAATCGTGCTGTCATCAAATACTTTTATTTGAAGGGGTTAACGCCGAAGGAAATTAAAAAAGAGATGGACTCAACACTGGGGACATCCTCCCCGTCATATTCAACCGTTAAGCAGTGGGTTTCCGAGTTTAAAAAGGGTCGTGTGAGCACCTCTGATGGGCCTCGCTCAGGACGCCCCGTTGAGGTCACAACTCCAGATATGATCGAAAAAATTCATCAAATAGTGCTGGGAGACCGCAGATTGAAAGTGCGTGAGATAGCTGAGACCTGTAAGATGTCATATGAACGTGTGCAACATATTTTGCACCAACATTTGCATATGGAAAAGCTCTGTGCAAGATGGGTGCCGCGTTTGCTAACAGTCGACCAAAAATTGATTCGAAAAAACATTTCTACCGCAAATTTGTCATTGTATAAGCGTAATCCAAGCGAATTTTTGCGTCGATTCGTAACCGTTGACGAAACGTGGGTCCACCACTACACTCCTGAAACCAAAGAACAGTCTAAACAGTGGATTGGACCAGGGGAACCAACTCCAAAGAAGGCAAAAACAATTTTTTCGGCGAACAAGGTTATGGCTACTGTTTTTTGGGATGCAAGAGGTATTATATACATTGATTACCTTGCAAAGGGTAATACTATCACTGGTCAATACTACGCAGACTTATTGCAACGTTTGAGCCACGAGGTGAAAATTAAACGACCTCATCTGGCGAAGAAAAAAATCTTGTTTCATCACGATAACGCACCAGCGCACACGTCAATCGTTGCGACGGCTAAAATCAACGATCTAAAGTTTGAATTGATGCCGCACCCTCCTTACTCTCCAGACCTAGCCCCGAGTGACTATTTTCTGTTCCCTAATCTCAAAAAATGGCTTGGCGGTAAGAGATTTGCGGACAATGAAGAAGTAATCGAAGCTGTAAATGGTTATTTTGAGGAGCTTGACGAATCAGTCTATAGAGATGGCATTAATAGACTGGAACACCGCTATGAGAAATGTATCAGCCTTGGAGGAGATTATGTTGAGAAATAAAAAAAAAAAATTTTTAAAAACCTTGTTTTTCTTGGTCAGGCCGGAAACTTATCAATCCACCCTCGTATATATGGTACTTACTATTACGATCTGTCTAATTCTAAAAATTCTCAAAATTAAAAATTATTATTTATCAAAACAGTATGTCAAAAAAGGTTAAACTATTATATAAAAATAAAAATTAGATGAGTATATTTAAATCGTTTAGTGAAACAAATTAAAAATTTAAAATTTTACCAACAGTTAAAAGGAATTCTAGACAGTAGTAATAATATAAGAAACGAAGCAGGGGTCATTTTGTTAGAAAATGAGGAAAAGGCGGATAGGTGGAAAGAATATTTAGAGAAAGTTAGGAGATACATTACAGAAGGAAGATAGTGTGGATAGATGAGCTAGGTTATCCAATAATGAGAGAAGAATTTGATGAAGCATTAAAATGTAGGACAAGCGGTTAGAGATCATAAGTTTAGACTAGTTAGTCATATTTACAAAAGGGGAAAGCCCAGGAGGATTATAAACGGAACGTGTTAGTAACCATACCTAAAAAGAAAGGCGTGGATAGGTGCAATATATTTAGAACAATTAGCTTAACTTCTTATGCGTCAAAAATCTTAACTAGAATTGTACAGAGGAGGATGGAGAAATGGACGGAAGAACTATTAGGGGAACATCAATTTGGGTTTAGAAGAAATGGAGGAACGCTTCTATTTTTACGGGTAACAATAGAGAAAATTATAGAAAAAAGGAAACGGTGCGTACATAGGGTTTGTAGATTTAGAAAAAGCTTTTGACAATGTTGAACGGGACAAGATGTTAAATAAACTTCAAAATGTAGGAATGAGATAGAGAGATACACCGAAGAAAATGTTGACATCATTAAAAACAGGACAACTGTAGGGATAGATATACAGGAGCAAAAGATTAGCGCATGCTTAGATTTGCCGATGATACAGCAGTATTAGCGTCTAGCAAGGAGGAGCTAGAGATAGCCTTAAATAAATTGGAAGCGGTATTGACAAAACAGTATCGTATGAACAGAAATAAAAGTAAAACGGAAATACTGGTATTAAAGGAAAGAAAAAGTAGGGAAAGAGCAAATATAAAGATAGGAGGCGAATAATTAGAAGAAGTAGCTAATTTTCGATATACGGTAAGTCAGATAAGTCAGGATGGATGGAGCAGTAGATATATAAAACAGAGAAGAGCACAGGGTCAAGAAGCGTTCGAAATGGGATGTTACAGGCAAATGATGAGGATGCTGTGGACAGAGAAGGTTAGAAATGAAGAGGTATTACAAAGAATAGGAGAACAGATGACAGATAGGTTGGTAGGACACTTTCTCAGGTATGAAGGGCTAGTCAGAGACATATAAGAAGCAACAGGAGTTAAGAGGAGTAGAGGTAGAACTTGGTTAGATTACTGTTTTAGGGAAGTGCGAAAATTAGCTTAAGATAGGAAAAAGTGGAGGTGCCTGTCTTACGACTAAAGGCCTTATGATGATGACCAACAATTTAATTCATTTCTAGGTTTTTTAAAAATTTCTGTGTCACACTGTTTAGTAATTATTTAACCTTAAATTAATAACTAATGCTTAATTTAAAACTTGTGTTTAAGGTGTTTTCTAAAATCCAATCAATATTATTGTTTAGGTATATGTGTATAGATATGTTACGGGTAGGTTTACCCGTTCTTTATTTGTATGTAATTGTGTGTTTATCATATAAAAACTACCGTTTTCCTTCGAGACTAATAATCGATTTCACATTATCGAGTTCAGACAAAATCCAGGTCATGCATGTGTGTATCAATTTTTTATGAAATATGTTTTCCTATATAGCAGTAGAATTAAATAGTTTTTCCTGTCGATTTATATTTGTATTGCTTCGTGGGTGTGTAATTTAACGAAAATTACAAGAAAATCGTTGAAGGCACCTATTGTGGTAAAATGATTTTTCAATTCATTGTTTAGAGCGCCCTTAAACTGAATATTTTATTAGTTAAATAAAAACTGTTACCGTTGTCGATATCGTAGCCATTACTAATAATTTGCTATTTCACTTAGAAGGGAGACATATAACCGTAGGTTAAAAAAATATGAATTGGGTTCCTCGATTAGGACATACACCGTAATTTTTAAAAATGAAACAGTAGGTTTTTATGGATAGTGGTTTTACCGTTAAACCTTTCCATTAAATATCATGCCACCCTCATCAAAGAGTCGTTTTAAACACTGAACTAATAAAATTTTAATTTTCTTGGTTGGCAATTTACAACGAAAAGGTCTAGTTGAAACCATCCTATAATGCTTATAAACATTAAAAATCTGCAAGGTGATAAAAACATATTAATAAGTTATCGTTAATCAAAACCTTACAATCCAACAAGCGACAGAAATTGTAACAGTTCCGCCATACTGATGAAAACGACCTATCTCAATTCAATTTTTATCCAGCGTCATTATCTGGTACCAGGCCGGAAATAAAAATACCTATTTTTATCTTGCATTTAAATACTTTTTGAAAAAAGCAGTTTGTATTTTATTTGAAATATTTTTCCAAACGTATTTTCTATTTGCAAAATGCAAAATACGTTTTCGCCGTTAAAAGTTTTGCTAATATCACCGATCAAATAATATACAAAATGATGAATGAAAGTTGCTCACATTGGCTAATGAAGGTATTAGAAGCTTAAAAAGGCAACAAAGAGACATTCCATGAATGCCTTCTAATTCTTTAACTGTGGTGTGCTAATAAATGCATATACTCCAAAACGATCGAAAAACTTTACTTATTAGATGAAGCCAAAGCTAAAGAAACTATGGATTTCATTTCTTTCTCTTATTACAATGTGTAAAAGATCGGAAACAAAATGGGCTTGTAAATATTTTGATATTAAATGATTGATGTTAATTTTACATCAATAAAATTATTTGCAACCCTATTTTGGTTCTGATCNGAGAGCTCAAAAAATTCTAAACTCCTTGAGATTGGATAATCTAAAATATTGGATCGATATTGTTTTCCGGGTTCAATGTCATGGTCCATGGAATTTTGAAGTTCCAAATTGATATCAGCACCTGCTAAATCACCACTTATCGTACTTTTAGCAAGAAACTACTAAATTCTATGAATTACGACGAAACAGTCCGCAAAACAATATCGAATTGATATATGCCAGCTGTGTAAAACTGAAAATTACAAGATACTGTGATGTGCTAATAAATGCTTATAATCCAAAATGTTTAGAAAACGATTCGAAAAACTTCAATTAATGGATGAACTTAAAGCTAGAGAAACTATGGATTCTATTTCATTCTCTTATTGTTTAATATCAAAAAAGTATTTGCATTTTGTATTTAAATACTTTTAAAAAACCATTTTGCGAATCTTTAGTTATAACATGACCTACTCATTGCGATACTATAATCAGCTAAAAACTTTAGCCGATTTTGAAACCATATTAACACGACTTTCAGAAACGCCTAGAAGGGATTGAATGTAGGAATTTATTGCAATATAGGCATTATTCGATTTTCATTCAATTTTTGAAATATGTTAATTCTTTTGATTTCCTTATACCTATCCGTTTATGTCAGGAACTATTCACCTTTAACCCAACACAGACACATGTATAAAGATTGTAATATGTACAGACGTACAAAGAAGATGGTATCAAAAGGAAAAGCATTTACAAAACATGATAAATTGATGATATAAAAGACCATCCACAAAAAAAAATACATATGTAGACTATACACTTACACATATACATGTCGCGTAGACCTCCAAACAAAATTGTGATAGATAATGTTATCTGACGTGTAGTTATTTATTGTTAAAGTTTGTAATATAGGTGAAAAAATAAAACTACATGCCTTTTTAGAAAATAATTCTAATACATAAAATACGTAGCAGGAATATGAAGGGACAATATTAAACCACTAATTTATTGATTCGGCAACGTTTCGACTTTTTTATTTAGACTTCATCAAGCATCTGTAAAACAGATATAGAATTATAGAATATCAAGTAGCAGCGAAACCCGGCGTTGCTCTGATTAAAATAATATAATAATACATTTCTATCTTAGATACCACCCTGTACGTTTATAAAACTTCTTAATAATAGTAGATCGTTCTAGAATATTCTAGAATATTTGGACAAAATCTAGAAAATTCTAGAAATCTTTGATAATTAATTGCGGATATTTGGAACTGTCCAAATCACTCCAGATATTTCTAAAACTTTTTGGAAAATTGCATATCGATTTTAACCGTTGCACACAATTTGGAACTTTCTAGATCATTCCAGAAATTTTTAGAACCTTCTAGAACATTCTAGATCGATTGTAACAGTTGCACACATTCTGGAGTTTTCTGGATCATTTCAGAAATTTTTAGAACTTTCCAAAAGGTCTCATATGTTAGAAAGGGGCAGATATGTATTTTTTCACATTTTCGCCACCCACGTCCACCCACCGTGACCAAACTCCCTTACTTTATATACTATTGCGATCATAAATTGAGATTTAAGCTATCCTATCTTTCAAGTTGAATCAAACTGCACACGGTGTACAAATTTGATTAAAATCGGTGAAGTAGTTTAGGAGTCCATTGCGGACAAACAACGTGACACGTAATTTGTATATATTACGATTATACTTTATAATAATTCTAAAATCATTATAAAAAAATACTTGTCCTAACGCGTTAAAACTTAAAAACAGATCCACTTTAAAGTTATGCAATAATGAATAAAAATCTACTGTAGTAGGTATGTTGTTGTTGTTGACATTTGTTGTTAATATTTCTCTTGTATATCTATCTACTTAACCAAACAAGCTATAATATTATATTTATGTATTACACATGTACATGGCATGTACAATTAGATAAAATAAGGATGTTCCTTATTAAGGTTACACTGAATGCCATCAACTATTTACTGCGAACCAACCTGTACCTATTTCCTGAAAATTACAACTTCCTGACAACCTGCAACCCTAATTTAACATTTTCACTAATAGTTGTCCCTTATTTTCAGGTTTCATAAATTGCAACACAAGTGCGTTTCAGTCTCTAACGCAGTTACATGGTAAGTATTAAAACCTTGGAAATATTAGGTAATTAATAAATTAACATCGGAAAACTACACAAATACCTAAAACAAGTGGTAGATAGCAAAGAGTAAATATGTAATGATTAGCACGTTGGTTTGGCTACTCAAATCATATTGCACAAACTGTACTGCTTTCTAAATTTTATATGAAATCGTGTCAATATTATATTGTGTAAAATATTGTGACCTAACGTCATGAAAAAAAAAAACGGTTAATTAACAAGTCAATGAAGTCTTCGCACATTTAAACAAAAAAATAATAATTAATCACATGGATTGTGCACATTTTTAGTCGTTGGCATTAATGATATAGAAAATGTAGCGAGTTGTTAACGCACGTGCTAACATGCCATTGCCCTTTGAAGAACATGTGCTGGCGCAAGCGTTTCTTATAAAGGACAGTACCACACACCTTAAACTTATTTTAATTTTTTTAGACTATGACAAAAATCAATATACATTCCAGTAAGCTTTACCTTCTAGTTTTTATTTATAATAATATTTAATGTTTAATTCATTTGTTTTAAAACATTTAAAGTACGAATGACTATAAATGTCCTACGGAATTTAATATTGTATAATTGCTGACGTAAGACGTTGTGAAGAAGAAATGAATTTTTTAGGGAAAGCTCCGTATTTCCCTGGATTGGATGACCAAGCCGGGACAGTACTGTTAGAAGAGCCTAGTCATCTTGCAGATAGTACCCTAAGTACCCAACCCCTAAGTTCTCCATCTAGATCATCCCCGCATTCGCAAGGTTCTGAGGGAGGAGAAAGATTCTCCAGGAAAGTTTTTGTCGGTGGATTGCCACCTGACATCGATGAAGATGAAATAACAGCAAGTTTTAGACGATTTGGACCACTCGTAGTCGATTGGCCACACAAAGCCGAAAGCAAATCCTATTTTCCACCAAAGGGGTATGCGTTTTTGCTATTTCAGGTGAGTTCTTTTATATATATATATATACTATTACATTTATCTACCTGCCCTTTAAATTATATTATATCGTGTATAAGTTAAAAAGCATTCACGACGATAGGTGGGTTATTTAAACAACCTATTACATTATATTTTACACCCTAAAAGGCGTCAAGTTAATTTAGAAATAAATAAGACCATCCTGGCAGTTAAGGGGATACTGTAATCACATTTTGTCGAGCAGCAATAATATTGCCCCGGTGTTTAACGAAGTTAATGAAACCTAAAGTGGACTGGCCTATATAAATCTACAATAGAACGTGGGTTAATAACAAGATAACGTTTACCGTAGTAAAAAAAGTCATAATGCTTTCCATATTATTATCGTACAATGCGTAGTATAAAAAAAAAACTTTCTTGATACTTATTGCTTATATACAGACGATGTACATGTTTTTAATTTTAGGACGAAAATTCTGTACAAAGTTTAATTGACGCCTGCATCACCGACGAAGATAAATTATATCTTTGTGTCTCTTCACCTACCATTAAAGACAAGCCCGTTCAAATTCGGCCATGGAGACTTTCCGATGCTGATTTCGTTTTAGATGCTTCGATGCCTTTAGACCCCCGAAAGACTGTATTTGTTGGAGGAGTACCACGTCCACTGAAGGCAGGCAAGTTACAAGACTAGCAGCAAATTTCAAATGTTTCTTTTTGCCCTTTATTTGTACTCGATAAAACTAAAACGGACAATTGCGTCTCGGATATGCACACTTTTCAGATTTCGTAACAGTTTATAAATTTCATTAATTGAAAGCTTTCTTCAGTTTTCCTGTAAGAGTTTATAGATTGTTTCGAAAAGGCAGGTAGGTACTTTTCAAATGACTGAAAATTAAATTTTCGAAAGGGGCTTCAAAATCACATTATTCAAATCTTAATGGAACATTAATTAATGAAGCTACTCTGACTTCTTACTAGCAGATTTAGTCATATACATGTCGCGTAGACCTCCAAACAAAATTGTGATAGATAATGTTATCTGACGTGTAGTTATTTATTGTTAAAGTTTGTAATATAGGTGAAAAAATAAAACTACATGCCTTTTTAGAAAATAATTCTAATACATAAAATACGTAGCAGGAATATGAAGGGACAATATTAAACCACTAATTTATTGATTCGGCAACGTTTCGACTTTTTTATTTAGACTTCATCAAGCATCTGTAAAACAGATATAGAATTATAGAATATCAAGTAGCAGCGAAACCCGGCGTTGCTCTGATTAAAATAATATAATAATACATTTCTATCTTAGATACCACCCTGTACGTTTATAAAACTTCTTAATAATAGTAGATCGTTCTAGAATATTCTAGAATATTTGGACAAAATCTAGAAAATTCTAGAAATCTTTGATAATTAATTGCGGATATTTGGAACTGTCCAAATCACTCCAGATATTTCTAAAACTTTTTGGAAAATTGCATATCGATTTTAACCGTTGCACACAATTTGGAACTTTCTAGATCATTCCAGAAATTTTTAGAACCTTCTAGAACATTCTAGATCGATTGTAACAGTTGCACACATTCTGGAGTTTTCTGGATCATTTCAGAAATTTTTAGAACTTTCCAAAAGGTCTCATATGTTAGAAAGGGGCAGATATGTATTTTTTCACATTTTCGCCACCCACGTCCACCCACCGTGACCAAACTCCCTTACTTTATATACTATTGCGATCATAAATTGAGATTTAAGCTATCCTATCTTTCAAGTTGAATCAAACTGCACACGGTGTACAAATTTGATTAAAATCGGTGAAGTAGTTTAGGAGTCCATTGCGGACAAACAACGTGACACGTAATTTGTATATATTACGATTATACTTTATAATAATTCTAAAATCATTATAAAAAAATACTTGTCCTAACGCGTTAAAACTTAAAAACAGATCCACTTTAAAGTTATGCAATAATGAATAAAAATCTACTGTAGTAGGTATGTTGTTGTTGTTGACATTTGTTGTTAATATTTCTCTTGTATATCTATCTACTTAACCAAACAAGCTATAATATTATATTTATGTATTACACATGTACATGGCATGTACAATTAGATAAAATAAGGATGTTCCTTATTAAGGTTACACTGAATGCCATCAACTATTTACTGCGAACCAACCTGTACCTATTTCCTGAAAATTACAACTTCCTGACAACCTGCAACCCTAATTTAACATTTTCACTAATAGTTGTCCCTTATTTTCAGGTTTCATAAATTGCAACACAAGTGCGTTTCAGTCTCTAACGCAGTTACATGGTAAGTATTAAAACCTTGGAAATATTAGGTAATTAATAAATTAACATCGGAAAACTACACAAATACCTAAAACAAGTGGTAGATAGCAAAGAGTAAATATGTAATGATTAGCACGTTGGTTTGGCTACTCAAATCATATTGCACAAACTGTACTGCTTTCTAAATTTTATATGAAATCGTGTCAATATTATATTGTGTAAAATATTGTGACCTAACGTCATGAAAAAAAAAAACGGTTAATTAACAAGTCAATGAAGTCTTCGCACATTTAAACAAAAAAATAATAATTAATCACATGGATTGTGCACATTTTTAGTCGTTGGCATTAATGATATAGAAAATGTAGCGAGTTGTTAACGCACGTGCTAACATGCCATTGCCCTTTGAAGAACATGTGCTGGCGCAAGCGTTTCTTATAAAGGACAGTACCACACACCTTAAACTTATTTTAATTTTTTTAGACTATGACAAAAATCAATATACATTCCAGTAAGCTTTACCTTCTAGTTTTTATTTATAATAATATTTAATGTTTAATTCATTTGTTTTAAAACATTTAAAGTACGAATGACTATAAATGTCCTACGGAATTTAATATTGTATAATTGCTGACGTAAGACGTTGTGAAGAAGAAATGAATTTTTTAGGGAAAGCTCCGTATTTCCCTGGATTGGATGACCAAGCCGGGACAGTACTGTTAGAAGAGCCTAGTCATCTTGCAGATAGTACCCTAAGTACCCAACCCCTAAGTTCTCCATCTAGATCATCCCCGCATTCGCAAGGTTCTGAGGGAGGAGAAAGATTCTCCAGGAAAGTTTTTGTCGGTGGATTGCCACCTGACATCGATGAAGATGAAATAACAGCAAGTTTTAGACGATTTGGACCACTCGTAGTCGATTGGCCACACAAAGCCGAAAGCAAATCCTATTTTCCACCAAAGGGGTATGCGTTTTTGCTATTTCAGGTGAGTTCTTTTATATATATATATATACTATTACATTTATCTACCTGCCCTTTAAATTATATTATATCGTGTATAAGTTAAAAAGCATTCACGACGATAGGTGGGTTATTTAAACAACCTATTACATTATATTTTACACCCTAAAAGGCGTCAAGTTAATTTAGAAATAAATAAGACCATCCTGGCAGTTAAGGGGATACTGTAATCACATTTTGTCGAGCAGCAATAATATTGCCCCGGTGTTTAACGAAGTTAATGAAACCTAAAGTGGACTGGCCTATATAAATCTACAATAGAACGTGGGTTAATAACAAGATAACGTTTACCGTAGTAAAAAAAGTCATAATGCTTTCCATATTATTATCGTACAATGCGTAGTATAAAAAAAAAACTTTCTTGATACTTATTGCTTATATACAGACGATGTACATGTTTTTAATTTTAGGACGAAAATTCTGTACAAAGTTTAATTGACGCCTGCATCACCGACGAAGATAAATTATATCTTTGTGTCTCTTCACCTACCATTAAAGACAAGCCCGTTCAAATTCGGCCATGGAGACTTTCCGATGCTGATTTCGTTTTAGATGCTTCGATGCCTTTAGACCCCCGAAAGACTGTATTTGTTGGAGGAGTACCACGTCCACTGAAGGCAGGCAAGTTACAAGACTAGCAGCAAATTTCAAATGTTTCTTTTTGCCCTTTATTTGTACTCGATAAAACTAAAACGGACAATTGCGTCTCGGATATGCACACTTTTCAGATTTCGTAACAGTTTATAAATTTCATTAATTGAAAGCTTTCTTCAGTTTTCCTGTAAGAGTTTATAGATTGTTTCGAAAAGGCAGGTAGGTACTTTTCAAATGACTGAAAATTAAATTTTCGAAAGGGGCTTCAAAATCACATTATTCAAATCTTAATGGAACATTAATTAATGAAGCTACTCTGACTTCTTACTAGCAGATTTAGTTGTTTCTCAATAAAAATTTTCGTTTTATTAATACCTTACATATTACGGTTCTGTTCGGGCTGAAATAAACCTAAAATCTCTTCGACATCGCAAAATATTTATTCCCAATCCTTACTGGTTACTTTCCCTGTGATCACTCACAAATTCATTTTTTATCGGTTTGGTGTAAAACACAAAAACTTGCATTTCTAACTAAAAATGTTTGTTTCAGTAACATTTAACGTAATTAGGTTCTTTTTGGACCCAAATAAAATTAAAATCCCAACGCTGCAACGTTACAAAATAAATAGTTTCCAATCCCTCACAATCCCCTCCCATGTCATCACTCACAAAATCAAATTTTGTCGGTTTGGAGTGGAACCCTTAAACTTGCGTTAGTTTGTTTTATTAATAATTGACATAATAAGGTTTTGTTTGGATTCAAATAAAGCTAAATGCGAAACGCTTTACATCATTAAATAAAGAGTTTCCAGTACTTCGAGGTTAATTTCCGATTTCAATTTTTGTCGGTTAAAACTTGTGTTTCTTAGTGAAAATGCTCGTTTCGTTAATATTTGACGTAATAAGGATCTTTTTGGAGTAACTTACTGCTAAAACCCGAAAACCGCAACATTACAATAATCTAATCCTTTTTGCGTGATTACTCACAAATTCAATTTTTGAGCTTCCATTTCACTAAAATAAACCAAAAACCTGAACGCTTCAACATCACAAAATAATGTCCAATCTTTTCAGGATTCTTTCAGGGTAATCATTTACAAATTTAATTTTTGTCGTTTTGCTGTGGAACCCTAAAAGTTGTGTTTCTCAGTGAAAATGTTCGTTTCGTGGATATAAAATAAAGCTAGAAGCCAAACGTTTCAATATCATAAATCGTTTCCAATCCTTCCAGGTTTTTTTTTTGAATTTATCGATTTGGTGTGGAACATTAAAACGTGTGTTTCTCAGTGAAATATTTGACGTAATAAGGTTCTATTAGGATTAAAATAAAGCTAGAAGCCAAACGCTTTAACATCATAAATCGTTTCCAATCCTTCCGGTTACTTTCCGTGTTCACTCACAAATTCAATTTTTAAGCTTCTATTTCACTAAAATCAAAATTCTCAACGCTGGAACATCATAAAATAAAGAGTTTCCAATCATTTTAGGTTCCTTTCCGCATCATCATCATTTTCAAATTCAGTTTTTGTCGTTTCACTGTGGAACCCTTAAACTTGTTTTTTCCAGTGAGAATGTTCTTTTCAATAACATTTAACATAATAAGTCCTTTTTGGATTCAAGTAAAGTTTAAAGCCAAACGTTTCAATATCACAAAATAAAGAGTTTTTCAATTTCTTCAGGTTCCTTACCGTATGCTTACTTACATGTTCAGTTTATGTCCTTTTGCCGTAGAACCCTAAAAGTTATGCCTCTCAATAAAAAAAGATTCGTTGTTTTTAGTTGAACTAGCCATGATAATGGATCGGTTGTATGGAGGCGTATGCTATGCAGGCATAGACACGGATCCCGAACTGAAATATCCTAAAGGAGCTGGAAGGGTTGCATTTAGTAACCAGCAGAGTTATATTGCAGCCATTAGTGCACGATTTGTGCAGTTACAACATGGTGATATAGACAAACGAGTCGAAGTAAAGCCATACGTACTAGATGACCAAATGTGTGATGAATGCCAGGGACAACGCTGCGGTGGGAAGTTTGCACCTTTCTTTTGTGCAAATGTCACATGTTTGCAGGTATGTACGTAAACGATTCAAAATCAAAAAGCACCATTTAGCTCTTCCAATTTTTTATGTTGTTTGAGTACATCCGGTTAACATTTTGGGCTCTGATGAATTTTGTCAAAAAGGAATTTAAACAACTTCAGTTTAGTAGTCTGGAAATGTTTTCAATCTTACGAGATTTTATTATTATCTAAAAGTATTTCGTCGCTTGAACGATCAATTTGCAAAAAAGAAAAAGCAGTTAATCGATTTTATTTAATTAAACAAGAAGTAGTAACTTTTACGAGTGATTTTCAATAATAATTCGTTTGCTGGTAGATAAATAATAAGTAAACTCTTGGAAAAAATTGTTTTGTAATACAATTCAAGAAGTAATTTTGCTTTTTACGCTCTAGTAATGATTAAACTTCCTTGTGAAGAACAAATTAATTGTACTCGACGATTTAGTTTTAAACGAACAAAAGAAAAAGGCGATTCAATAAATTAAATTCTATAGTCGCTGCGACGACGAGAAAGAAACTAAGAAAGGTAAATGAATTAATGTCGAATGTGTTAATTTAATTTGTAGTATTATTGTGAACACTGTTGGGCAACTATCCACTCAAGGCCTGGTCGTGAGTTTCATAAGCCTTTAGTAAAAGAGGGTGCAGACAGGCCCCGAGCAGTACCCTTCCGCTGGTGTTAACGCAGGAGCGCTTAGTATGGCTGCCGTCGGTTTTGGCTTTTTTTTACCACAGACGGCATGCTATTTTTTGCATAGGCATAATTCTATAGTAGCAATTTATACATATTTAAATACATATGTAACCAGTTATCTTCTTTAAATAAGACGCCTGACGATAGGGAAATGATTAAGAACAGTTATGATGTATATCAGGCGACGTTTGTCTTTTTTACCTTGTTCAATGTGAAATACGAGGTGTGACACTAAAATACTGAGACAGACGTTGACTTCTTTCAGTTTCTGACGCACTTTTTGAAAAGACATGGACCCCCCAACGGTTGCCAAACACGTTTATTCTTATGAAAACGTGAAAAAATGAGAGCAAAGGTGTGCCTTCTCTTGATTAGATCGGGGATTAATAATCGAAATGCTATTTTTGAAAAACATTTTAAAATAATTCTAATTTATTTGTTTTATTCTTAAACTTTTGCAAGGCAATTTTACTACTTGAAATCGAGTCTCATTTGTTTATTGACATACCTCGTAGACCCCCCTTTCACCTGCACAGAAGGATGTCGTATGTTCGTTTTACGAGATTTGGAGAACGTTTTGTTTTCTTTTTTTTTTTAACTTCAGGGTATTTGTAAATACTAGTCTAATCTATAGCGCTGTGCAGAAAGTAAAGGGAGCTAGCTCTCCCTTGCGGCAAAACACTTAGACAGGGTCGGACTTAAGGGGACAGCGATGATGCCTGGGACGTTACCTTTGCAAAGTCTTTATTTTCTGCTCTTTAAATGTTTTATGGGTGGTAGAACGTAAGTCAAAAGAAGTAAATATTTTAAGGGTCCGCATCTCATTTCAACGTTAAATTCGACCCTGTATTTAGCCCCAAGTACCTGACCAGTCTGCTCCCGTCTTCTACCCAAAAACCGCTGCTTTGCTTATTGTCCTCATGTATTCCTAACATCCCTTATTTGGTGTGTGATATCATAGACGTCTTAATGTATTCAATGAATTTCCTTCACATGATCACTTACAAATCGACCGATTCATTCAAATAAAAAACAACTTCAGCCGGTTTGAAGAATATTTGTAGTAGATTTTGCTAATTAATTACTAACGAGAATTACCGAAACTTTTCGTACTATACTACTTAAAAAAAAAAAAAAACAAGCTTTAATACTGTAGTCATAGGATAGAGAAAACTTTCTTATTATTTTAACTTTCTTATTTGTCGATAAACAGGCGTAATTCTTCTTTAATTGATTCATCTAACAATTAAATTATTTATTGAACGCAGTCGCTTAAATATTTTATATAAACGTTAGTCGCGAGNTTATCACCTACCGGAAAGTTCTAATTTGAAAAAGGGAAAAAATATCTATTTATTTATTTGTAACTTTTATTTGTCGTATTCCGCTCAGTTTTTACGGAATAGGGCATTCTATAAATAATAATATAATGAATTTTATTTAAATTAAAGAAATATTGAAGTTGCTGAAAAAGAAAAAAAACTGTGCTACCGACTGTATCTTTTTACGCGTGAGCTCTGTGGTTGAATTAATTATTATAATACATGCTATACAGTAGGTTTTTAAGAAGATCGCCAGGCTGTTTTTTAAAAAACTATATAGTAATTGACAAGATTTGTCAATGTCTATTAAAATTCAAGGTTAGTTGTGTAACCGCCTAGATAATGTTTATCAGCTGTTTTAATTTTAAGGAGCACATCATATATTCTTTTACGAATTACTATTAACGATTTGTTAAATTTCGACAAAATATTTTTGGATATTCGCGATGTACCTATGTAATTGTATGTTGCAATTTTGACTATTTATAAGAATTTGTTATTAAATTAAATTTAAAAAAAAAAAAAAGAAAAAATGTTGAATGGTTCGATTCGATAAACTTATCTAAAAACGGACGTGGGCCAGAAGTGAACATGTGGAGGTTCATTAGGAGATTATGTATATTTTAAATTTGAATTTTTATACTAAACTGTTATAACGGTAATTAGTGAAGTTTGATGTATGCAATAACGCCCTGAGCAGTCTCCGCTTGGCGCAGCAGAGTTTTATCTTTACCCGTAATTAACGAATTGATTAATAAATTTCCTAGGTAATCTTAGGAGAATAGTTAAAACAAAAAAAAAAAAGGCGCGGAGCGATAAAATTGCAGTAGGCTACTAGGCACAAAGAGACACAAAGGAAAATGTGGTTGATTCTGTGCTGTGGCCACCGCGCTAGATGGGAACCATCTGCGACATGGTACAAATATGTATTGATATGATTTGTAAAGATTTACACTCCTTTTTCTACTGTTTATATATTTGCTCGCCTCCTGGGCGTAGGTTCATTAGTCTGAAGTGAAACACATAGCATATTCTTTAGATCAAACGTTTTATCTAACAATTGCAATAAAAATGCTACCTACTTTAATCTGTTCTTTAAATTTAGATGTTGTTTAATAGTTGTACCATTCATTTTTTTTATAATATTATGCTAAACTATAAATGAATTTGTTTCATAAAACAAAAATGTAATAGATGCATATATTATTAATTATTTATGGTAAGTAATTAATTTCCTTATTAAATAAATTTTTATTATCGAGCGGTATATTTATTAAAAGAAAAATTCAAGTATATTTTTACTTTTATAACTTTTTCGAACAACAATTTAGTTCGATAGGTATATTTTAATGTAAGTTTCGACAATGCGATGTTAACTGAACCGAGTTTTCGATTAGGCTCGGTTTATGTCTTGTAGTTACCGTTAGTGCAATATTGGGTAAAGCCCGTCATATAGAATAGTCAATTGTTTCAAAACCTACTTGTTGACTTTATAACCACTCCACCACTGTTTATCTGGAAAATGTCGATATTCTAGCACCAAAGTAGAACTATATTTTTTTTATCTTGAATGTAAAGTTTTTATTACTAGTGTATTGTTTTTATATTACTTTTATACACTTTTGTATGTTTGTTAGTCGTTTTGCTACATGGTTTGTATTTATCAAATGGGAAGTTTCTCGTTTCATATTTTGTTGGATATCAGACTTTTTATGTTTTTTATAAATATATTAGAAAATTATTTTCTGACTTTCATTTATTCCTTCGCCATTATTATTCCTGTGCATTTTTATTAGAAAGTTAGACAACCGAATATAATACCTATATGCAAATTATTGACCAACTAACTTCCTGTTTAGGATTTTAAAAATACCTAATACAAATTGTAATTTTTTTCTCCAAAGTTAGGCACTTACGCTACTCGCCTTTTTATGTTTTCATTAGTTTTTTACTGCCTTAGGCATTATTATCCTTATGCAATTACGGCAGGTAGAAAAAGTTGACCTTTTTCTACACATGTGCCGATGATTGAGTAAATTCGGTCGAAAAAATTACCTTTATGTATTTTTTTTTGCAGAAACATTCCATTCTATATACTGCTTTATATATTAGTTATTGAAATTCAAATATAAGGAATACATAGACAAAACTTTATCTAAGAAAATAGCAGTCTCTTTAATTAATAGATATAATTATCAGTATGCTTTTTTTACATCTCCATTTTTCATTAAGTTTTTATTTTTTCCCGAAAATTGTACCTACGATTGCCCAAAACTAGAATTTCTTTTCCACTTTCAGATAAAATAATTTTTAATATACATTACTGCAATTTCCTATTTGATTGCATGTGATGCACGCTTGATAATGTTTAAAATATCAATGCATAAAATTAGTGAAAGTATAACTAGTATACTGATACCTTGTTTAGATTATTTTATCAACAAATTGTCAAGTACCGCCTACCCCTACTGCAAGAGATCTATTTAATATCATCCGCATTTGACAATTAAAATGTTTTTAGTGTTACTTGACTACAAACCGGCCGAATTTACATATTCCTCCAGTCAAATTTACCACTATAACAAAAACCCATTAAATCGATTAAACTGACAATCGCCGGCAATTTGTTGTATAATCTGTAATAAATATTTCTTTATAAATTTCAAATAATTTTTAACTACATCTTTATTTCTTTATATCTCTACGTATTGTTATTCCTTTACGTTGACTATTATATTTTGTCTCATAAACATTAAAATATTTTTTTTGTGAAGACAATGAAACATATTGCCATATACTCACGAACTTTTTCGAATTTCTATTACAAATAAATCTTTTTTGAGAATTTTTATAAACATTAAAAAAAATTAATATTCAGTTACAAATTAAATATAATTTTTGATAAATTTCTCACACATTTGGACTTTATTATTCGTTACTAACTATAAATGCATTTTTTGATTTATTACCAGTAAAAAGATTGGCAAATATTGACGTGCTTACGCAGTTTTGTAAAAAAACTGATTAAACGTTAACTAATAAATTCATACAGTTCTACTTATGACAGTTATTTAACATTTTTGCATCTCATATGTCTCGTTGTAAGACCATAAATTGTTTTTTTTTTGGGAGGATGTTGGAAAATATGCCAAATACAAAAACATTACCGTATCCCTATAAAAATATTTCAAAAAAGTAATAAAAAAACAATTTGTCTGAATTCTGATACAAAAATTATAATTTTAAAGTAATTTAATTTGGCTAAACTGCTACAGCTTTATTCGCTATAAAAAATAAAATCCAACAGTTTTTTACTTTATTCTCTTATTTATCTTTTTAATTTGATTAAATCAAAATTACGATTGCCATGCAGTTTAAGTTATTCAAGAATTAAATCATTACTCCTTATTAACTTAATATTCTGTCGTCGCAAAGCTCTCTCTAATAATATAATCAGTTTAAAGTAAAACTTGTAATTTTCCAAATTTCACCAGTGATCCGAGGCTCAATTGTAATTTTAACTTCTAAAAAGCACTTCATATATACTTTCTAACTTTTTTAATTTAATTAGTTGATGTCTCCTTCAATGGATAAATATATTTATTTATCATCTATTCAACGGTAATCTCTGTTTAACAGATATTACATCATCTTAATCACTGAATTTTAATTAATAAAATTGTATTTTTCCAGGTGTCTTTACGACGTTCTGTGCGAAAAACATTTCTTCAAAGATGATTGCTCGCTTTTCACTTTTTTTTGGTGGTGGATTTCTTAGTTAATCAGAGTAGAATAATATTTTATTAAATTTACAAAAGTCATATACACTTAAAAAGCAAAATAAAAAATATAATCGTTATATGTTTATCTAATGTCATTATTAATAACGATGATAGCCGGAATAACCTTCCGCGGAAATGGAATATAATTCGTTATGGCCGACTTGTACACCAGCACCACCTTTGCCAGATATTGGTGGTGGAGGTGGTGGTGGCGGAAGAGGCTGGGGTGGTTTGTTAAGTCCACTGGCAGCTATAGCTGCAGCTTCTGCAGCGTTGTGTTGTGCTAGCTGTGCAGCCTGAAGTGCTCTTTGTGCAGCTGCAAGCGTTGCCTCGTAATCAATTCGCGCACCATGCAGTTGTTCTGCCAACGTTGCAACCCTCTGCTTCGCTGCACCGATCATCGCTGTTTGAGCGCCTAATTCTCCTGCTGCTTCAGATGCAGCTTGGGCTGCTTGGTCTGAGGTGGCTTGAGCAGCGTTCAAAGCGGCTGTTAGTACGTTAACGTGGTGCATTGCCTGCTGTGCAGCTTGTTGAGCCACGGCTGCTGATCTCTGAGCTTGTTGCAACTGCTGCTCTTCACCTTCCAGTGCCGTTTGGGCATCTTGTAATTGCTGTTCTATGCCTTGAAGAATTACCTGTTTGCCTGCTAATGCTGCTTGGGCTGTGGCAGAAGCCTAAAAACAGTACGACACTTCTATACAAGTTCTTTTGTTTTTCGTTATACCTTCGTGCTTTTTTTCTTCGTGTACATGTCACATTTTTTATAGGGTCTCTTTTCATGACCAATTTCCTATATGAGATGCCCAAAATCAAATTTGTACGTTTCATTTTGAAATAAATTTTGCCATAAAAAAACCTCAAAGGGTTTCGACAAATGGAAATGTTTTTGTTTCATACGTGAATTTTTGAACTATTACTAACAAAGATTATTTATGAGAGGAACCGAAGTTTTAATACAACACGAATTAACTCAAACAGCGTCAGAATAAAATTAAGAAAAGCTGAAGGAACAGTGAAACCTACCTATGAATCTGCCCCTTTAATCACCGAAGACTCGCCTTAAAACCGCCCTTATCAAACACCTTAGCAGTCAATAAAGTAAAATATGCGTATATCATTACTTTCTACCACAATAAAAACTCAAGTGTATTTATCCCATTTCAGTAGAACCAACGCAGGTAATTCACACTAATTTGGAATCATTAAATTAAAGTAGATATTATATTAAACATATTTTTAATTAAAATGTTTCATTATTAAATATTCCTTCTATTAAATTTGTATACCTAATAATATTGAAGATTATTATTTTGAAATCTGTACTATGTACTATGTTCTACGTAAAATATATATAAATAATAGCTGACAGCGGTCATTTCGGTAGCATCCCGAGCGCCTTAGTACTGTAGTACTCCGACCAAAGATGTCGCAACGATGTACTTACGCGGTAAGGTGAATAATAATTTTACTGTCGTATATTTAGAATTGCGATGATGGTTAACGAAATGGTATCGTAAATGACAAAAAGGCATTAAAAGTCGTATAATAGTAATTAGGAAAACATAAATTAATTCATTTGCCAATGCGTTGTAGTATTATTCTAGTAGTTATTATAGATTACCAAGAGGAATACATACGTGAATATAGGAAACCACGTAAATTCCACGTCACTGAAATAGAATAACATCGGTCATAAAATAAAAACACTTACTTGGTTAGCAGCTTGTGCTAAAGTATTTTTAGCGACATAGGCTGCCTGCTCTGCTGCACTTTTCTGATTTTGAACGGCTATGCTGGCTTGATCGGCCGATCCTTGGGCTATAGCTCGTAATCCTGCGCCCTGACTGTATCCTTGTTTACCGCTGTTCCCGTCCACATTATGAAAATGATGAGATTCAGATCCAAATGTATCGTCACTGTCGTATTCTTGCCTCTCCGCAGATGGACTACATGCTGCCAGCGCGACTGGAACAGAAAGAAATTAATAGTAAATTTAGACAAATTAATTAATATATAAATTTATGATAAATAAAATTATTTATTTCATTAATGTTTTCCCTTATTTTAAAATCATAAAAGAACCTATTAAATCTATTTTTGAACGATACATGTAAAGTTCAAAAAATAACATAATATATAGGTATAAGTTTCCATTTGTTATTAACTTGGTTTTTTAATTATTTCAAAATTAAAATCTTTATGCATGAAATACTGTTAATGGTAAGTTTTTGTTGCTTCAGTGTTGCACGCTGTATGCGACAATATTAAAAAGTTTTTTGAATAATTCAAAATAATTATTATTAAGAAATTAACGCTTAGTGAAGCATAACTAAATGATTTCAAACATTGAGAAAATGTATCTGTACGTATCTCAAAAAAGATATGAGTTTAACAAACAAAAATCTCCATAAATCTTGGTTAGCTAATAATACATAAAATTATCAAAAAGGTTTCTATTTTACCCTCACCCCCTTCCTATACTTTAATGATTTTTTTTTAATTTTCGAATAGGGCTACTGAGTATATATCCTATTTCTGGGGGGAATTTTTTTTCATAATCATAAACTGCAAGTATATTTTTCATACTTACACGCGCAAAATGCAATGACGATAAAGCGGAACATGTCGTACTTCCCGATTTCTGAAACACAGTTTTCATTAGTTTTCCAACAGAAGAAAAGCACAAAAACGCGAAATGAAAAAGAAAAAAAAACAATATTCGTTATCACTGTTATCACCTACCGGAAAGTTAAATTTAGGTTGTTTGTTTGGGCAGGAGCACTCGCAGTTCTTTTGAACAGATCTCTATTTATACCTTCTAATTATTTAATATCCCCGTAAGGTGCCAGATCGGGCATATTAAGAAGGGGACAGCTAACGACAAGAACATTACAACTTACGTTTAATTAAAAATCTATCTCACGTTATCAATAATAAAAGAACTGTGACCAATTTTATGAAATGCCTTTTCGATAGGAAGTATCAACCGTGAAATTTTGCCAAAGCAAAAAAGACGTATGGCATACTTCAATTCAAACAAAAATCGCTCATTACCCTAATAATAATTTGCACAAAAAAAGAACGACTTTTAAGTAAAAACAATTTAAATAAACAAAATTACAACGAGTACAAATTTAATAAACTCGAAAATAGATAAAGAGGATTGTTTCTTTCTCAAAAAATAGAACCGCTGAACAAACAAAAAGGTAATTTGCACTAAAAGCGGGTAAAGAAAATCTCAAAAACCATCGCCAAAAACTATAAAATTGCATTTTTACCATACAGTAATATACATATATGAAAATATGTAAAAATATTAATTTGTAGTTAAAATTTTCTAGAATATCGAATTTTTTTTGAACAGCCCTGGTAGATAACTAAGAAGAAGAATAATTATTGTCGTCATGCGGAATCCGTTTCTCAGGTTTGTTTGCTCCCATTATTTCCACATTTTTTTAGATTTCCTTTATGAAAGTGAAGGCATTTTAAATCCGTTTATGGTCGATACGATTTTACAAATAGGTTGAAAGTCAGAACCGACCATAAAGACATACGTGAAAAAATCCGTATCATCTTGTCTGAAATCACTTCAACAAATGCTGTTTCACAACGCAATCGTGTTCTTAATATAACTACTTAATAATTAAAATAATTTTTATTATCTGTTTAAGCAAAAGTTAATTCGATCGAATTGTCATACGGAAGATTTTTCGCGACAATAAGGAAAATAAAAAATTTTCTCTCATTACGTCAGGGGAAAATTGTGTCATAAGCAAACCAAGACGTGCCAGATGATACACATTTTCGTTGATGATTGAACATTCTATTATCATTTCTGTCACCGATTTGGGACAAAAATAAACGGCTAAATCATGGAGCTATTGGCCGTATACCACTCCTATACCATTGGGCGTCTCGTTACGATCAAAATTTAAATTTTACAGTTCTTATACAGACTTTGGACGAGTGTAAATGTCCAAACCTGTAGCAATGCACAACTGGCATATGACTAACGCGTTTTCTTCGAACTTTAAAGGGATAGCAGCGGATCCCAAATGGTATTCCACGAAACCCTGGTGGTCACATGGATTCCGCGAGATACGCCGTTTCTTGTCCTAGTAAAAATATACAAAATTTTTCGAAAAGCAATTATTCTATATCTAACCATAAACGAACATCTATTGAAACTCAAAAAATCCTTGAAAGAATATTTTCTAGAGGAGTCACACAGTCACTGGATAGCCAGTGATTGTGAGTACAGAATTCGCTCAAAAATTATACTAAATCATCAATGTTAATCATGTCGGAGTATGAGAACATGATGGATATTAGGAATTCATCCTCCCTAAAACAAATTTGAATGACCTTTGGATCAAACTTAACGACGGATATCCTGCAGTTGTTGAAAAGGTTTTCACGGTTCTTGTTTCTATTTATTTCGACTTTAGATTACAGATGAGCTTTTCAGTTTACGCTTACACTAAAAACAAATTCAAAACTAGACTGGATATCATTCCGGATATTCGAATTTAATTGTCTGACATTAATCAATTTTTAACGCTATTGTAAACACAAAGTGTGCACATTAAATATATAATTGCAATAATGATTTTGAATTCAAAATTCATTTTGAATAATATGTACCTACCCAAAAAGGTGTAAGGAGTCAGGTACAAAACTTTCATCACTTTACGTTTTTGTAGAGACGGGGTTACGTCAAAAACGGGTGGGTCAGAAACGGTTCCGTAGCAAAAAAAAAATTGAGAACTGATGAGCTACTACTATATACTACAAAAGAAACTAACGTAACTTAACCCTAATCAACATACATAGTACGAATTTCATTGGAGCGTTTTTGGTAGAAGATCTAGTGACGCCAGCAGTGAAGAAATAAAAATTATAAAAATAAAATTTTAGGAACAAATTTTGTGAATATTCCCATTTGAGTTCATGGTGTTTCTCAAAAGTGTCATTACGTCTTCTTTTAAACCCTGGTCAGATTATATCAAACCTTTTGCTCCTCATCAACCCACTTCCCTCCTCTTTATATCTAGAACAGATTCTATTGCAGTTATTTATGTTGAGGGAACAATTCAGTAGAAACATTAGATAATATATTTCAATAATTTTCATAAAGAGTGACTTTAAGGAACCATGTTTTTAGACGACATAAAAAAAAACAAAAATTGCGTCAATGATTAGTATAATAAATAATTTAAAACTCGAAGTACATTTTAGTCGAGCAGTTGAAAGTAACAGTTTGACTTCGAATTTTGTACATAAATAATACTATTCACAAGTTTGAATAAATTATGAACAGTGAATGGGAGAGGAAAAATTGGAAGTCGCTGACTTAGTATCTATGAAGAGAGCTAGACACCGTCTTAGGACAAACGATCCTGTTATAGTGATGATATTTTTTTTCGGTCGGCTAACTTTTTTAAAGTGGATTAAATCATGTTGTCGAAAGAATCACAATTGCAATGGTGGTCTATTTTGAAATTAGGAGAGCAGCATCGTTCTGACGGATTTCCCGGTTCCATCGATTCATAATCGGTTTTTCACAAGCGACGGAAAAGTTTGAGAGTATTGCACTTTTCTCAATTTACGTGAAGGAAACAAATTTAAAAACTGATTATTCTTAACAAGAGGATATCGAAGAAAGCATATACAGGGGACCGGAAAATCGATTACAGTCGGTTGCTGGCCATGTTTTCAATCTCTGAAAACATAAGAGCTGATGGGTAGTCATGTAGAATAATACCCAACGTAGCAATTATTGGTATGATTGGTACTATGTAAGACGAATACGGATAATCCCGGATTTTAACGTTTAATACTACTCCACCACTTGTACACACGTTCACAAAAACTACTACACAGTTACTTAAGCAACATAGGGAACCCCACAAATCTCATTTTATCTCGCAGTTACTTCGCACCCCCTAAGGGAAAAATCTACCTTCGCTCTACTTTTCAGTTAAATAATATACAAAGCTACAATTACCACGTACAACATAAACTATATAAATCCGAAAAACAGTAAATATTCTTTTTCGTATTTCACCAATAGATATCATTTTTCAGCCATTTACATTTTACTTCCCTTTATCATCAACACCCTCTCGACGCGATGTACGTAATACACGTGCTATGGCCGTTTGTAATGATCAATTACCAGGTTAAATCGTTGGGAAGGAATACAACGTAGTCTATGTACTTCAGTTCTATGGGGAATAATTAATCTTACGCATAATTTTACGAAAGCGTATTTTTAATTGTTTATATATACACATTTTCTGATAATGCTTATAGACAGCTGAAAACTTTTGTTAATAAATTTTTAGTATTAATCAATATATAAATAATGGGCATTTTATTTTTTGTCCAAAATACTTTAAAAATGTTCGCAATCTCCTACAATGGGCGTGTGAGTTTGATAGTCGACCACTAGCCAATAAACACCTGTTTAGAATGCTCTTGAATGTTTTTCACCTTGTTCTCAGCTAGAATGTTTAGAATTGTCGTTGAGCAGAATGTTCTAGAACCGGAATCGGTTTCCAGGTCCCAGCATCGGAGATGGAAGGATCTTTGAAGAAGTTTGCCACTTATTAAAACGTTAGAAAGCAACTACAATACGCGACGGCCTTTAGACCCGATTCAGAACAGCATCAGTTCATTTAGTGGCCGCAAAAGCATTTACTAATTTGTCATCTGGGTTTGTGAGTCCTCCACCGACCACCAAACACCCGTTTAGAATGTGAGAATGTACCTATATATGTACTATAGTGTTTTTTAATATTTCGAGGATGATCTCCAGCCCGAATGTTCTCGAATACCTGAGATTGTCCTTTGGTAGAATATGAACTAAACCCGAAGAATCGATAATGTTCATGAATGTACAAGGACCATTATTTTTAGGGGTGGAGCTGGTTTTGGCACTAAATTAAGGCATTTTCATACACTGTCATAACAATGTTTGAAATTGCCTATACTCTTCAAGAGTTCTCCATTTTGGTGTGCATTTGGGATTGCGAATCGACCACGAAACAAACGTTTACAACAATTTTAAAAGTAAACCCAGCGGAGCAAGTTGTCATTAGCTATTAAAAGGTATAATAAAAGTTCTATCAGCCGACAAAGTCGAAAAGATAATGTCAATAAATGTTTGCAACAATATTAATATTTCGTTTCAATTTTAAATGAAAAATACATCAGACTGTTTGGAACTGTTAATGATGCCATAAAACTTATAAACCATTTAATTAGCTTCAAGCACATCCTTTAAAGTATCGTTATACAAGATCAATAGTTTAAGATTAGACTATTCATGATTCTTTTTAATATTTGATATCCTTTCATCTCAAAAACTACAGGGTTCATTAAGTTAACGCTCTCAAGAATTTTTATTGTCTGGTAGATTTTTTTAAGAACAAATTATTTTAATGGAACAATGATTTTTTCTCATATCTGATGAGATTAGTCCTTATCTTTGCATCAAGAACTTATCTGTGGGGATCATTATTTTCTTTTCCACACAATTCAATTATTTACGGAATACGAATAGCGAAACTTTTACTTTTTTCACACATTTTGCTTTATTCGGCTGTTTTAAATGCATTTGATGATATTTATATTAATCATTCTGTCAATATCAAGACGGTAGGTACATAAGTATCTATAAATATCCCGTAGAGAAAATTAACGTTTTGAAAAAGACGTACCTAACCAGCCACCACCTTTTTATTACGAATTCAACAGAAACGGTCTGAATAAAAAAATAAAATTTAATGAGCATTGGGGCTTCAAGCTGCCTATTCATTTTTTAAAGCTTCTCTTAAGCAGATTATTTTCCTTATATTAAATACACGGTACCTCTATCTTTTATACGTTTATTTTGCGCAGAGTCTTTTTGTATTTTTGCAAAGGGTCGCCTGTAATTAGGGGGAAAATTAATGTGAATTTTTAACGAGCACCTTTATGAAAAAAACATTTGCCATTGTAATTCGTACAATTTACTCACAAATAACTATTATCCCTTATAATTCAGCCAAGAAAACGTACGGTAGCGGTGCCAGGAAGTATATGTTATTATAGATGGATTCTCTGTGAAATTTTAATATTAAAAAATAAAAAAGTTTCATGCTACACCATTATACATGGAACGTGATGTAATTAAAAGCATGTAGTTTCGATCATAAGTTGATTAGGCACAACAAAAGTTAAGGATCACGTTTTTCTTACTTCTTTCGGAAGTAAGGTGACAGGTCAAATATAATGGTCAATAAATTGAAACTGTTACGAGAATATAATCATTTCAAAATGCATTATCTAATTCGGTAAAAAACGCACATTTCAACGGTATCGCGGTCATAAAAGTTACACATTTTTTTGTTGGAATTTTTTTTATGTCACACGAACAAAAGTACGTAATTTTGTGAACGTGTGGGGTGTATTTTTTTGACAATGTCTATCTGAAAATTGTCCAAAACTAATCGAACTCTCAAAATCATTTGAACAAAGCGTAGCACCCCAACCCTCAGAACCTTTAAATCGCATTTATTGGACTTAACATTACTTTATTGGTTATTACAAATATAAAAAGATGGCTTATAGTATTTCCATGAATTTCCTTCTGTATCATGTCGTATTTTTCAAAAAATGATGCCCCCTTTTGATGAATACATGTAATGGAATACTTCTCTGTTAGATTCTTAATTCGTCATTAGTGTGTACTTAAAAAAATGTTAATTTTGAACTTCCGAAAATCGTGGTAATAAATAAAAAAAAGCTGATTGAAGAAAATAAATAATTAGATCATTTTTGATTATTTTGTGTTTTGGGAGTAATTTTATTAATTGCTGATAAAATAACGAATTAATTGACTGTCAAGATATGAGAAGATTGAGAACATTTATTCACTTTATAGTGGAGAAATGACGAAGAAAAATAAAAAAGGACCGATGCGTTGAGGAAGTATAACGTCGTAAGTAGCATTTTTTATCATTATTTCTGGTCAGAATGTGTAAAATTTAGTAAGGCAGTGAAGCGTATTGTGTGGAATTCGACAATCTGTTCCGGGCTGATGGCGCAAGAGTGCCCTCCCACGAGACCCGCCGACTGCGGTAACTGCGAATGCTTATGCATTATTCAACGAACATTCAATTATTTCACGAATTATATCCACACACCCCAGCGTCACCGTCACTCATGATCCAACACAATTAAGAACTTCATTGGCTCCTGATTTTATTGCAAAATTTTCTTCCTATAGATACAATAAAAAATATTCAGAAATTTCGAAACAATTATAAATTAAAACCGGTCAAGTAGGAAGGTTCCGTATAATGGAAAAGTTTAAAATGAACCTATCATCATCATATGGTCGTTAGACTTAAGACCATAGTTGGACACGCACCTTCACTCCTTCATATCCTGAGTTAATCTTCGCATTTCCCCAAAACTAGAACAGCCCACATCATTAACTATTTGCGAACAGTAATCTAGTCTAACTTTACTCCTCTTAACTCCTGTTTCTGCCTCTAATCTGAGAAGGTGCCCTATCAACCTATCTCGCCTACTTTTTATTGACTTCCATAGAGTCCTCTGTTCTCCTATTCTTTCTAATACCTCTTCATTTCTAACCTTCTCTACCCACGGTATCCTCATCATTTGCCTGTAACACCACATTTCGAGCGCTTCTAACCTTTTCTTTTCCGCCACGCCCACCATCCTTGTTTTGCACCCGTACAGTGCCGCGCTCCAAACATACACCTTTAACAATATTTTTCGAATTTCTACATTGATGATTCGCGAGCATAGAAGTGACTTAGACGATTCGACCCTGCGCTATCGTCTGCTTTATTTCCCTAGTACTCCTTCCGACCTAACTTATCTGACTTCCTGAATACCTAAAATCAGCCACTTCTTCAAAGTTTTCGTCTCTTATCATTATATTCGCACTTTTTCTACTTTTTCTTCCCTTGCATACCAATATTTTAGTTTTACTTTTATTTATTTTCATACAGTAGTGTTTTGTCAGTACCGCTTGCATTTTATTTAAAGCTATCTCTAAGTCCTCCTTGCTAGATACTAATACTGTTATATCATCTGCAAATCTAAGCATACTAATCTTTTGCCCCTGTATATCTATCCCTACAGTTGTACTCTCTTTAATGATGTTGATCGCATCTTCGATGTATAGATTAGACAGTAGCGGTGACAGTGTGCATCGCTGTCTGACTCCCTTCCTAATATTTACTTCTCTAAAAAAATGTACCTATATAATAAGAAATTTTAATCACGATCAGAAATCACTTTTATCAGTACTCGATAATGGTCATTTCAATATTCGTTATTTGAAAATGGTTTTCAATTATTTTTAGGGTTCCGCACCTCAAAAGGAAAAAGGAACCCTTACAGGATCACTTCGTTGTCCGCCTGCCAGCCCGTTTGTCTGACTGTCAAGACCCTTTTTCTTAGGAACCCGTGGAGGTATCAAGTTGAAATTAATATCAAATACTCAGATCTGCAATCTCTTGGAGCTGTGAGAAAATCAAATTTCTAAGTCATCACAATCAACAGATACCGCCGTTTATACCGCATATTTTGAAGCTCGGAAAGGAATCAAAGCCTACAGGATACTTCCCGTTGACATAGAATCATAAAATTAGGCAAGAGGCAATGATTTATAGCGCAATTAAAGGGAAAAATCCGAAAACCGTAAATTTGTAGTTACATCATAAAAAAATATGAACTCTAATACGTTTTGGAAACTAATTTTGTTCGTTCAAGTTCGTACGGAAACCTCGCCCTTGGCTGTTTTTGTTTTATTCTATAATAAGTAAGCTACATGATATTATGAGTAATATTGTATATAATTTGTAGCTCCTTATGTAACGCCGTTTTTCCGAATGACTTGGTAACAAAATGTCTAAAAATCATTTTTGATGGCTCCTTTGATGTATTTACAAAAAATAGATAATTGTGTTTGTACTCTGATTGTAGTCCTACTCTATAAGGACATCCACAACTATATTTCATTCCCCCTGAACCGCTTTAAATATATTTTTTTATAACTAGTCTATAAAGTCTCTTATTTCGTTTAGATCTTAGAATTCTCTCAGAGATAAAAAAACACTAAAGTTCCATTGGATCCTTCGGGTAAACCAAGATGATACTACTTTCCACTTTGTTGAAGCAATTACTGTCGCAGTTCTAATACCAGGTAGACGTAAAATTACGTTTTTTAAAATGCAATTATATTCTTTATATTCGCTATTATTTGTTGGTGGCGAAACGATGATGGGGATTTTATTTGATTACGGAGCCAAGAGAAACGAAATAAGAGAATAATGGGAACACAGTGAAACAAATAAGCAACATAGGAACGAGATACAACTTGCACAACATTCTACCCCAGTTAATGTTTAGCTTTGCTTTAGTTATATTGTTTCCCGCTGCAATTTACCGTTGAATGCACGCATCCCGGAACAAGCTAAACTGATTACAACAATCTCTGCTAAGCTAAATAGAGTTCATAATTGAAAAAACCACTGGCCCACACAGGGCATTTTGTCTTCTTCGATTAATTAAATCATTTATGGCATACCATGGAAGATTGATTTTATTTTGCGCGATAACGATTATATTGTACATACGTACAAAACAACCAGCTATATTGGCATTTCAATTTTTTTTATAGATACCTATTACGAAGCTACATATACCTACATATGTATATATATCTGCTCTTGTAGTATACAGGGTTCTCCATATCGACGAAAACGTTTTAAGTTTTCCTTTTAACAGTGGCGTAGCCGCAATTGCCTCCGTCCCCTTATTACGGCAAAAAAATGCAGAAAAATAGAAAAATTAAAACTAGTAAACATTCGCTCACGTCGGTCATTTCAAGCTTGTCGACTGCAGCAGGAAATATCGGATAATGTAAAATAAAAATGTGTAATAGGTTGTTTTTATTTACTGTCTTATGCGACTGTTTGTATTTACTATAACTGTATGTACATTGTTAATGATTAAAAAATATAATAAATGAATGCGGTACAATCAANTTTATATTATACAGTGAATCTATTATTCTATTCTATTTTTTTTCATCAGATTTCTTTTCTTTTTCAAGTTATTTAACTGATTTACTCGTGTTGTTAACTTAGGTAAATATTATTGTCGTCACATATGTATGTATGACAATGACATTTGGGTGTCTGTTGTTACCTTAAAGTATTCCGAAATAAAGGCTAAGGAAAATAATAACAAATATATTCTATTTAACATATATCCCTTAGCTGGTGGAGTGGTGAAAAATGGCACGAGATATAAAGAAAGATCGCGCAGCATTATTTTTGAAATAAACGAGCCAAAACAAACCGTACTCGAAATGGCCCTGTTATCTTGTCTGGTATCTGTACGTGTCTTGTTTAGCGATATAAAAAAGCAATCATGTACAAAATCAGCAACGGTATTGAGTATTTCGATGTTACCAGAGGGACACATTTGTAAGCTTGCTTAGCGTTTCGCATCCCCTTGGAATAAGAACTCGTTTAACTTAGAATTTGTATTTATTTTCTACGAGTTCTAACTAATGGTCTATTACACTTTTCGCTTTTTTTCGACTTACGAACCAGTAATTGGTTTTCTTAGGTCCAAAACCATAAAAAAACAATTTCCCAAACATTTCAAAATAAGCGCCCTTAGTTTACTTCCGATGATATTTCTAGAATAAACACTCACACCAAAAAGGCTATAACATAATCTATGATGTTGCTTAACGTTTGACTGATCAAACTGACTTTTATTTAACGCTGTAATGGGGGTAGTTAAATTTTCTCAAAGCGTATAAAAGGTCAGCACCTGACATTTTAGTACAAACCAAAGGAAAATACTAATAAATCATTTGATTGCGTTACCCATTAAGAAAACTTTAGGGGACTAGCTTAGGCACATAAAAAATACAAAATTTTCATATATGTATATACCTTTCAAAATTGCATTTTCGTTGCATTTACAATTTGTTTTAAATATTTATACCGACTTGTTCGATTGTTCTGGTTGACAATAACATTAAAAAATAGTACCTAATTTTGTTTGTTGTGTAACAGTATTATATTAAAGATTTATCTGATTTTTTATAATGATTTTTAGAACAGATACAATTTAAAAATAAGTAGGTCACTGCAATTTGCACACTATAGTATTGTCACAAAACATTACTGACATTGGAACGTATTTATCTACCATTCATAAAATTTTGGTTAATTTTAATTTAATTTAAACATACCTATATAAAAAAAGCATTAACTTCTCGGCTTATTCCATTATTTCTAACTTGATTTTATCTTACGGTGTACTTTCTCTGAAGGTGACGTAGTCACATAGAGGGGGTTAGATGGTTCAACCACCCCTCCATGATTATAAGTTCCAGAAACAATTTTTTTCAGGTAGATATAGATAATGCAGTACAAAAAATGTTTTAAGGCTGACTGTACTGCATTAATTTATTATTATATTTTTATTACTTAATAAAGTATATGTATAACGTAAATACAATAAGGCAACCACGGCAAAAAACCTACCACATTTATTCAATTTTTGAAAGAAAATAAAAACAATTCTTATTACGAAATTTTGTGATATTAGATTACAGCACCAAGTTTTTCTTTTTTTTATATTTTATGCTCGTGAACGGTTAATTTAGAAATTTAGAAATTCGGAAAAGATTGTTAACGGTGTGTTAAAGGTACGAAACATGGACAGTGGGCGCTGGGGAAAAGGTTAGAAGCGTTCGAAATGTGGGGTTACAGGCGAATGATGAGGATACCGTGGATAGACAAGGTTAGAAATGAAGAGGTATTAGAAAGAATAGGAAAACAGAGGACTCTATGGAAGTCAATAAAAAATAGGCGAGATGGGTAGGTAGGACACCTTATCAGGCATGAATGTCTAGTCAGAGACATATTAGAGACAGAAACAGGAATTAAGGGAAGTAGAGGTAGATCTAGATTAGATTACTGTTCGCAAATAGTTAAGGATATGGCTTGTTCTAGTCATAGGGAAATGCGAAGATTAGCTCAGGATAGGAAGGATTGGAGGTGCGTGTCCAACCAGACTTAGGACTGACGACCTTATGATGATTTGCAGCTCCTCAAAATTGCCACATTGCTTTTTTTCTCATGTCTGAGAGGGACGCATGCTTGAAATTATCAATATGAGCGAGTGTTTATGTAAATTTAATTTGAAAAATTTTTATTTTACGTAATTGGGTTTTATCTTAACTGCCCCCTTAAGCAAATTCTAGTTAACTCTTCGTTAGAAGAAAAACTTAAACCTGTTCACTGTTTGCCAAGATTGAGAAGCCTGTACCCTGCAGGAGCTTACATACTTGTACGTTACTAGGTGATACAAAGCATTTGAGACCACTTCCATTTAACCTACCCTGATCTAACCTATTTTCACCCCTTAATGCGTAACACTTAATTCTTAACATTTTTCAATAGTTCTGTAATGTACTAGTATAAATGACCTTTACGTCTCTAGCAGCAAAAAAAATAGAACTTTGATATAAAGTTACGATAGTCTTTACAGATTACACCCCCTTAATTTGGCCCGGCCACAGAATGTTTTTAGGGAGCGTCTTTTAATAACGTGAGGCGATTTTGGCGACTTTTTGACCCCCCTCACCCCTTGGCGAGGTATCGAGAGATTTGGTTTGACCCCCCCTATTTCATGTGAAATTTTTCAAAATGTGTATGTCCGCATAATCACGATAAATATTATTGTATACACTAACTCCATTAATAATGAAGAGGCATACTTTATTTAATTTAACCCAGTTTATTGCAATATTTTACACTGTTTCTTATGGGAAAAAAATTACGCGATCTTTACCGAGACCTCCTCTACCCCTCTCTCCCCCAAACGTCTTACGTAATTAATGGATTAATTAATTGTGTTTATTCAGTAAGTGAATGAGTGACATTTCGCTTTTTCATATTTAGATATATTTATTATAGAGAAGAAAGCATGTATGCATTATTCACTACGGGTGAGTTGAGAATCGAGCACAGGGATACTGTATTACATGTAATCATCAAAGGACAGCATCATCTTTTGAAAAATACTACATGTTATAGGAAAATTCGTATACATACCTTTAGTCATCTCTTTGTATACCTAAATAATAAAGTAATACATGATGTTCAAAATATTTTGTGAGTTTGGTTGGTTTAGGACAATTTTTAGAGAAGGAGAAATTTTAAGATGGACGTGGTCGAAAAAATATGTTCCACACGTCCACCAAAGTATATACTTTTGCTCGTGAGACATGAAAATAAAAATGCCAAAAACATTTTTATGTTCGGTAAACATTATGCCATACCTGTATGATACATCGCAGTCAAAGCGGTGCAAGAACCAGTATCAGGATGACATCTTGGGAAAACATTTGCAAAAGCTGATGAGATAAATGTAAATCTAAATAATAATTTGATTGCTATTGCACAAGAGCTTTTTTGTGATTAATAAACAAAAAAAATAATTTGTCTATTTTTAAATTTACGACAACAAAGATTGCAGAAGGACTTTTCCGAGAAGTCACCGAGGAAAAAGTGAAAAACATAAACATTACAGATGAAATGCAAATAATGTTTAGGAAACAAAACCACATCTACTTGTATTTGCAGTTTTCCAGTTTTATTTCCTGCAAAATTGTACACTACATCCGTCTATGTAATTGGTGGATATCTAATGTCAGGAGGTTTTCCTCTAAATTCCCGTTTAAATCGAAATTTTCTATTGGACACAATGCAAGGGTGAAAATGTAAGCACACCTCCAACTTTGATACGGGGGCGTGGTTGTAGAGGGTTGATTTTCGCAACTTCGTGATCACTTCTTGTTCGAAATTCGAAGGGAAGCAACCAGTTAATTAACCCTCTTGAGCTCTATTATCTCGCGAAAATTAATAAAGTGAATTGTGAAAATTTTCCGAGAACGCAAACCAGTTCCACAACAGGGTAAGACTTTTACCACTCTAATTGCAACTATTTTTATGCATTTGTTAAAAAATGAAATAACCATGAAGTACCATTGAATAGTGCACCATTAGAATTAGTTAACCATTCAAATCAGCATTGACTCGAATCGAATATCTAACGAGAAAATAAAAAAAGATAATACTAAATTTTTTAAAATCCTCGCATTTTCAATCGTGATACAAGACACTTGGGTCCGATAGCTGAAATGCTAAATTTTAATTTTTATCAAAATCATATTCTTTATCGTTATTTTAAGAAAACAAATAAAAGTAGCTATGTAATGTTTTTCTCTGTATCAATGATCAGTTTCAAAAGAATTGTGTCCACTATGCCGTAACTATATACTGAATTTTCGATGGTTATCTTAGTAACGGTCTTTTTGTATTTGTAAAAGTTTTACATTTTAATGTCACTCGAGTTAGTTGAGCAACTTCACAAATGTGACTGTGATTACCAACAAGGAGACAAAATACTATCATTTCATAAAATCATTTTGGCCATTTTCGTAATTTTTGTATTTTGCAACTTTTCTAAATGGTAAATTTCACGAAGTATATATCCAAGTTCAATTATTATAATACCTCTTTTAACATCACCGTAGAGGAAAAGGCAAAAAATCCTACTTAAACGTCTATTTTTGCCCTTTTTACAGAATGGAAAGTGTTGAAACGCTGTCACATTCCCCTAAATTGCTTACTGGTCCCACTAAACAAATAGTTACCTCTAAACCAAATAATCAGGTTAGTACTTACGATATAGCATTTGTCCCTTAATTTACTGAAAATGTAACCTTTATAAGTCCCAAAAAATCCAATAGAAATGTGTATATTCATGAATGTTTATAAATTAAATTGAATCTCTTGTTGAGTAAAAACTAAAAATGTTTAAATTAAAAGGAAATAGGTACACGTTGTTGATAAAAGATCAGTTAAAATTGATAACAATTTTTAATATTAAAACACAAACGTTTTGTTTAGCTTTTGGGAAATCCTTGAAAGGAAACACCGCAACTGTAACATTATAGGTACACAATAGATATTTTTACTCGAATTGACGATAAAGCTACATACTTGCCAAAGAAATTAGTATTAAATGCCATTTTATTTTTTGTTTCAATATCGAGCTAGGTGAGGTACGTCTATACATGTTTCAGTTTCAAGTTGGAACTGTTATTCTTTACGGAGTACCGATTGTTTCATTGGTAATAGAATCTCAAGAGAGACTTTGCTTGGCCCAAATATCCAACACATTATTAAAAGAGTACAGCTACAACGAAATACACAACAGAAGGGTAGCATTGGGTAAGCAAGTAATAGTAGGTACAATAAGAAAGATCAAAGTGACAATAAGGGTTTTTTTCTTATTCACAGGTATCACATGTGTCCAGTGTACTCCTGTGCAATTGGAAGTACTTCGTAGAGCTGGAGCAATGCCCGTGTCTTCCAGACGTTGCGGTATGATAACGCGTCGCGAAGCGGAAAGATTGTGCAAAAGTTTCCTCGGAGATAATTCTCCACCGCGTTTACCGGAAGATTTCGCTTTTTCCGTTCACCACGAGTGTGCTTGGGGTTGTAGGGGATCGTTCCTTCCATCCCGCTACAACTCCTCCCGAGCTAAATGTATAAAGTGTTCGGTGTGCGGTCTTTTCTTTTCGCCGAATAAGTTCATCTTCCATTCTCACCGGCTCACGGCCGCTGACAAATACGTTCAACCCGACGCTGCAAACTTCAACTCATGGAGAAGACACATGAAGCTGAGTGGAAACCCACCGGATGAACTGGTGCATGCTTGGGAAGACGTAAAGGCTATGTTTAATGGAGGAACTCGGAAAAGACTGCTCTCAAACCCGACATCGTCCCAAGCTATCAAACAAACTAAATTGGACAAAGACCAGAGCAGAGCTAGGCCTATAATACCTACACCACAAATTATCAATTACCAAGGAATGCCATTGCCCATCTCGAGAGTTTCCATGGACTTTATTTACAGCAAACCGCTCAGTTTTTCCCCGTTTTCAACGTTTCCATGGTTGAAAAGGAGTCCTGTCATTTTACCTTACGAAAATCCATTTTTTCCGTTAGAAAAAGGGTATCAATCGGCATTTAAACCTGTTAATCCTATTACTGATGTTATTCCGCAAAAAACGGAAGATTCTGATGACGAAGTCGACATTGAAACCACGGATGAAAAAACTGAAGAAATAGAACGAAACTGTGGCGAAAAGGTAAGACATTTTGTTGATGCAACTCTAATACTCTCTTTGCGGTTTTGATAAATAAATAATGTAATTATACATGTACTTAGTTGTGATTATAACCGCAAACTTTTTGTATTTAATACATCTTTCGCTCGTGTCAAAAAGTCATTTTTACTTCTTCCAGCAGTAACCTGCCTCAGATGTACAATAAAAATAGTTAATCTAAGGATTAAACACTATTTCTTATGTCACAGATATTAGAGCAATTTGAAACGCTAGGTGGCATTAAGAGTTGAAATAATTTTACAAAACCAGCAGTGGATGCTGTAGCAGTTCGGTTATATCTAATCGTAAAACAAAAATATGTACTCGACAAATAAAACAATATTATACTAGCTCCACCCTAACGTAGGGCAATCAAAATATTTATGAAGCAATTATTAAATCGATGGTAGGCGCCTATCAAGTTTTCTTTCTGTGAAGAGTGAAGAAAGTGTATCGTTAAATAATTGCAGCAGTCCATCGAAAGGCCTAATTAATAATTCAAATTTAATTTTGGGAAACAGTGGCGTCATACAGTGTTTACATTTAATCCGTTTGAAAGGTTGTCGCGCCAGCGTTAAACACAAACACTTCAGCATTGAATTACACTCACTAAAGAGACTAATGTATTAAACGAAATAGGGGCGTATCTTTAATTTACTAATCATTTCTGCACCCAGTTCGATTATTTAACGTAAAACGGACTTTGACGATTCTATTTCCTATTTCAAAACTACCGTCAAACTTTAATTGAAAATGCTACCGACGCGTTCAATCGTTTTTGCTTTTATATGGAACTTAATCATCAAAACCAACTGTATATAACTTTCGCCACAAGCGACTTAATCTAAATCGACTCTTTTAATTACAAATTCAGATAGAGATCAAATAAAATAAATACATTTACGAACCAAATTTGTTCCAAAAATTAAAAATTATGAAGGAGAAATAGCGAACGATTTTAATGTTTTAAAGTTCTGGGCCCCAACAAATATTGTTTAATTATAGTATATCGTAATTTCGTGATTGTATTCGGCGTGCAAATTTATTCGGATGTAAAGGGAAAATGGTATTTTTGGCATATTCTAGGACATAAATCAAATACATTATTATAGTTAAATTAGACGTTTCACGGGATACCTGGTGAAGCATTCTTTTATTATAATAAATGAGCAAGGAATACTTAATACTTGCAAATTTGGTAAAAGCCCCAACGTACATATTTATTCGGATAAAGGGGAGGAATGGTATTTTTGGGAAATTGTAAGTCATAAATCAAATAATTTATTATAGTTGACATATTGACATATGTTTCGGAGAGTACCTGGTGAAAATTTCTATTATTATAAAAACTGAAGAAAGAATAGTCTTTTATTATAATAAACGTAGAAGAATATTTAATGCTATATTGAATAGTAAAGTTTCACTAAAAGCTTCAACATACATGTTTATTTGAATAAAGGAGAGGAATGGTATTTTTGGCAAATTCTAGGTCATAAATTAAATAATTTATTACATTTGACATATTGACATAAGTGTACCTTGTGAAAAATTCTTTTATTATAAAAACTGAAGAGAGAATAGTCTTTTATTACAATAAACGAAGGAGAATATTTAATACCTGCAAATTTAGTAAAGTTTCACTAAAAGCTTCAATATACATATTTATTTGAATAAAGGGGAGGTATGGTATTTTTGGCAAATTTTAGGTCATAAATCAAATACATTATTATAGTTGAATTAGACGTTTCACGAGATACCTGGTCAAGCATTATTTTATTATAATAAATGAAGAAAAAATATTTAATATCTGCACTCACTAAAAGCTTCAAGATACATAAATATTAATTTGATTAAAGAGGAAGAACGGTATTTTTGCAAATTTTAGGTCATAAATCAAGTAATTTATTATTGTTGATATATTGACATAGTTGTTTTGATGGGCATCTAGTGAAAAATTCTTTCATTATAATAAATGAACAAGGAATACGTAATATCTACAAACTTGGTAAAGATTTATTAAAAGCTTCGGTATATATATATTTATTTGAATGTAGGGGATTGTATTTTTGGCAAATTCTTGGTCGAGAAATAATTTATTATAATTAAATTAGATGTTTACCTAATGAAACATTCTTAAAGTATAATAAACGAAGAAATAATAACTAACACCTACAAATATTGTAGTGTTTCACTAAAAACTTCGACATACATATTCATTTGAATATTTTGGCCAATTCTTAGCAATAATTCGAATAATTTATTATGGTTGATAAGGATGGTTCGCAGGGTACATTATTTTATTATAATAAATAAAGAAAGAGTACCTAATGCCNTGCGCGAACATTTCTAATTGAATATACTAAATTATTAAAAAATACCTAATATTCACAAACTTGCTAAAATAAAGACTTCAATATGCAAATTTATTAACTGATAAGGGAATAATGGCATTTTTGGAGAATTTTGCACAAAACCTACTATTAAATTGTTTTAGTGAACGTTTACCAAGCATTATTCTTTCATTATTTATTATAAATAAAATTTATTTATTTAGCTTTATTTGTATTCACTCATATAATTATATTTATATTATACAGTGAATCTATTATTCTATTCTATTTTTTTTCATCAGATTTCTTTTCTTTTTCAAGTTATTTAACTGATTTACTCGTGTTGTTAACTTAGGTAAATATTATTGTCGTCACATATGTATGTATGACAATGACATTTGGGTGTCTGTTGTTACCTTAAAGTATTCCGAAATAAAGGCTAAGGAAAATAATAACAAATATATTCTATTTAACATATATCCCTTAGCTGGTGGAGTGGTGAAAAATGGCACGAGATATAAAGAAAGATCGCGCAGCATTATTTTTGAAATAAACGAGCCAAAACAAACCGTACTCGAAATGGCCCTGTTATCTTGTCTGGTATCTGTACGTGTCTTGTTTAGCGATATAAAAAAGCAATCATGTACAAAATCAGCAACGGTATTGAGTATTTCGATGTTACCAGAGGGACACATTTGTAAGCTTGCTTAGCGTTTCGCATCCCCTTGGAATAAGAACTCGTTTAACTTAGAATTTGTATTTATTTTCTACGAGTTCTAACTAATGGTCTATTACACTTTTCGCTTTTTTTCGACTTACGAACCAGTAATTGGTTTTCTTAGGTCCAAAACCATAAAAAAACAATTTCCCAAACATTTCAAAATAAGCGCCCTTAGTTTACTTCCGATGATATTTCTAGAATAAACACTCACACCAAAAAGGCTATAACATAATCTATGATGTTGCTTAACGTTTGACTGATCAAACTGACTTTTATTTAACGCTGTAATGGGGGTAGTTAAATTTTCTCAAAGCGTATAAAAGGTCAGCACCTGACATTTTAGTACAAACCAAAGGAAAATACTAATAAATCATTTGATTGCGTTACCCATTAAGAAAACTTTAGGGGACTAGCTTAGGCACATAAAAAATACAAAATTTTCATATATGTATATACCTTTCAAAATTGCATTTNTATTTAACGCTGTAATGGGGGTAGTTAAATTTTCTCAAAGCGTATAAAAGGTCAGCACCTGACATTTTAGTACAAACCAAAGGAAAATACTAATAAATCATTTGATTGCGTTACCCATTAAGAAAACTTTAGGGGACTAGCTTAGGCACATAAAAAATACAAAATTTTCATATATGTATATACCTTTCAAAATTGCATTTGTTTTCTTTAATAAATATAAAATAAGAGGTTTATGGAAGAAATCTTTTAAAAAAAGGGTAAATAATTCTATGTCTGAATCATTGGACCAAACTTTTTATTTCAAAATTGAAATCTATAACGAGACTTATAGAAGAAGAGTTTTAAGTTCTAGCAAAGGCTCTTATAACCAACTAGTGATAAGCAAAGCAAGACTGTCTCAGACTTTGGTATTGGTTTTGGTCTTGCTTATTCGGTCTTGGCCTTCGTCTTAGTCTTGCGTGTTAAGTCTTGATCTTGTTCATTTAATCTGATACTTACGTTTTTTTTTTTTAATAATTCTTCAACCACAAATTTTTCTATTTAATTGTGTTAAATATCTGAAATTTTCTGTCATAGATGCGAGCTTGTCATGACTTTGAAAGAAAATAATGTCGATGGTTATGAGAATTATAAAAAATTAAGTTTAATTAACTTGTTCTACCTCCAACGCATAAATTGTCCTTTTAGCGAACAAAATAGTCAAGGTACTTGAATGAAATCAAAAATATCGAAAAAAAAAAAATTGGTTTGTCTCTATATTTCAACCATGTGTTGAAACAAAGAACACTTACTCCAAGGACATTCTTGTACATCCCTTTTTTCAAACAGTGACAAAATTTCTTTTTTACTATATTAAATGTTAAAATCTAGAAAATGAAACTAAAAATGTTTTGTTCCAAGAAAAGAATATATTAAAGTTTCTTTAAATAGTTTAACTCATAAATCCACCGAAAGTAATAATTTTTCGTTTAATCCTGCGTGTTTGGTCTTGGTCCTGCATATTCGGTCTTGGTTTTTGTCTGGGTCTTATTCGTTCGGTCTTGGTTTTAGTCTTGGTCTTGTTCGTTCGGTCTTAGTCTTGCTAGTATAAAGACTGTCTTGGTCTTCGTCTTGCGAAAATGCAATACCAAGACTACCAAGACTGCCAAGATCAATTTTGCTCATCAATATAGTCAACTTTTCTAATTTTCACTTCAAAACAAAGGGTAAATGATTCTGCGTCTGAATCACTGAATCAAATTTGCTAATTTTCATTTCAAAATAAAATTCTTTAAGGAGTTTTAAGTTCCAGTGAATGCTTTTATAGCTTTTTTTTCTAATGTTCGCTTCAAAATTATGATCTTTAAAATAAACAGAAGACATTATTTAATCGTAAGAAATGGTAAATGATTCTACGTTTGAATCATTGAACCAAACTTTCCAACTTTTATTTCAAAATTAAATGCTATAAAGAGATTTATAGAAGACGAGTCTTAAGTTTAGGCAAAGACTTTCACACTTGGAACTTTCCTATTGTTTACTTCAGAATTGTATTCTTTAAAAGATGAAAAACAAATTTATAGAAGACAAAATTTGAGAAAGGGTAATCATTGGATCAAATTTTTTAATTTCCAATCCAAATTAAATTCTATAGGGAGGTTTATGCAAGACGAGTTTAATGTTCCAGGCTTTCACGCCTAGACCATTGCGCGAACATTTCTAATTTTTACGTCAAAATTATATTCTTTAAAATATGAAAAAAAAAAAAGATTTATATAAGGTTTCTTAAGAAATAATAAATAATTCTGTGTCTGTATTTTCTATTTTTCATTCCAAAATTAAACTCCATAAGCAGATTTACAGAAGACATGTCTTAATAAGTTTCAGTAAAAGCTTGCATATTAGACGTACTTCTCTAATTTTCTCTTCAAAATTGTAAGAAATATTTATAAAACATGAAGTGACAATGAGTCTAATCTTTCAAATTACAAGTGTTTAATTTTTATTTCATAATTGTAACTACATATTTAAATTGATTTATGGGAGATTTTTATTGAGTATGTATGAAAAAAATCTTTTGGGCCTGTATTGTTAAAAACGACAATAATTTTGAGCTTACATNTTGTTATCACAGATAACTCTGATTCTTAATTTACTAACGTGTTTTATTATAATTAATAGCAATTTTAATGTAGTGTTTGGTAGGTACATGTCTTCTAAGTATAAGCGAAAGCTTTCGCGTCTATGCCGTTAGATAAGGACAGGTCTGAGCTTCCATAATGTAAAATTATCTACTTAATTTTTGAGAATTATATTAATTGACAATTACAGAATACGTCTTTTGAATATAAGTTTTTATGTCTGTACTGAAAAGTTATAATAAATCTGATTTTCTAAAATGGAAAATTATCTGAGGCATTTTTACGTCAAAATTCCGGGCCCGCTAAAGAGATTGATCCCATGTGAGGAGTGAAAGGGTAAATGGGAATTCCTAAGATCAATAATTAAAGCAAAATAATAACTATGCTACGCTTTCATACGAGGGTTAGTAAATACCTTTCATCTACAAATAGCTTTTATGAGGGCTTTCTTATGCTTAATTATTTTTTTATTTTAGAAAAAATGATGCCGAAAATTACCTATTTAATACCGCACTCGAAAACTATTGGCACTATGAGATTATACGATTTTTCTTACTAAATTATAACTTCTCAAAGCTTAGAAAATACCTTCCATATCCCAATAACTTTACTAGCACTTTTCTAGGATCATTTTAAGGTACGGCGCGAAGGACAAAGACCGATATTTTCATGAATGCAATATAGAGCAGGACATTCAATCTTATACACATCTGTCCTCAATTCTACACTGAAAATATTTAGGAGTTTGTTGCACTCCCTTATAAATCTGAGCCTTCAGTGAGCAAAATTTTCTATTCTGCATTATGTATCTTCGAAATACATTTTTTAAGAAGATTTATACACAACGTCTTTTGATTAAGGTCAAAAGCTTCCGCGCATGTGTTGAATTATAACATGGTTGAGCTTTCGCGCTTCTGGTTGAAAGCTCAGCCTTTTCTGATATGTTTCAGAAATTAAGTTTGATGGTAAAAGATACATGTACGTAACTGGTAATATGTACGGCAGGTACCTAGTTATGTTTAACTTTGAACAAAAGCATATTGAAGGAGGAGAGCACCACAGCGTCGGTTAAACGCATTATGAGCTTTAAACGCGGGAAGAGTGTATGCCTTAATTATTCAAGAGGCTATAGACGAGAGTAATTTTAAGCTTTTGTTCAATCGAACAAACGCTTAAGCTCATTGTTCGAGTACATCATCATTATAATTGCTTTTAATTTACAGCAGTTTCGTTTCCTACTGTTGTTTGCCTACAGAGTAGACATTGCGCAGCAAAATGTATTTACCCTAAAGCTCTATCTTTTGTATTATACTATTATCGTACGTACTTAAAATCAGCGATAAAAATGAGTGTAGGAATATATCTATGTTAACGGAAATGTGTGTAATCCGTCGTTGTTTACAATTCCTAGGAAATTTATATAATTCCTAAAATCGCTCGGAAATGTGTGAAACGAATTATATTAAGACACATTTCCTAGGAAATATATACATTTGCTAAATAGCAATCGGAAATGTATTACATTCAAGATGTCAATGGGTACACGGGGTTAGCGGAGAGAGGAGAGGGTATTATGTCATTCGATCAGACGATCGCATTGGAACCGCGTAAACACAGATAACTCTAACAAAATAATTCGAAGTGGTCTGTGTTCCGTCGAAACTGCCAGACGCGGATCGCGATTTCGATGTTTTTGGATCTCATCAGCGCGTCGCAGACAGCTCCAACAGAACATAGACCAACTTTTACCTGCTGTCTTAACAGCGCGTTTTAGAAAATACTACAAATGGCGCGGTAAACGCTATCTGTAGTACGATACTACATTTTAGGATTACGTATGCTCCAACAAGGTCCATTTAAAAACGCTGAAACGAATCCCGGCGTAGCTAACTTCAACGTGATAGGCACGTTTAAAAAGATCGAAATCGCGATCCGCGTCTGGCAGTTTCGACAGAATACAGACCACTTCGAATTATTTTATTCGATTATGGTAACGTGGGTAGAAAAGGTTAGAAACGAAGAGATATTGGAAAGAATAGGAGAACAGAGGACTTTAAGGAAGTCAATAAAAAGTAGGCGAGATAGGTTGGTAGGACACCTTCTCAGGCATGAAGGTCTAGTCAGAGACATATTAGAGGCAGAAACAGGAGTTAGGAGGGGTAGAGGTAGACCTAGATCAGATTACTCTTCGCAAATAGTTAAGGATGTGGGATATTCTAGTTTTAGGGAAATGCGAAGTTTAGCTCAGGATAGGAAGGAGTGGAGATACGTGTCCAACCAGTTTTAGGACTGACGACCTTATGATGATGATGATGATGGTAACATGCCTGTCAAGTAGTGGTTAGCTACGCCGGGATTCGTTTCAGCAAGTAGATATCCATATATTTAAATGGACCTTGTTGGAGCATACGTAATCTTAAATTGTAGCATCGTGCTACAGATGGCGTTTACTGCGCCATTTGTGGTATTTTCTAAAACAGATAACTCTGATTCTTAATTTACTAACGTGTTTTAGTCATTTTATTCACAGAAAGCATTAGTTTTATATATATCCTAATACAATTTAGGAATTTCATACAATTCCTAGGAAATGTATACATTTTCCAGGATATGTGTGTATTAAAAATCTTTGAAACAATATTTAAATAGCCTCGGAATTGTATGCAATTCCTAGGAAATACATTTCCGGTAACATCTACACTTTCATAAATTACAAACCATAATTACCACTGTAATCAAAAGGTTTTCTAGTAGAAATTTAGTAGGTTATCATTATAACGATTTAACCTAAATCCATGATAATTAAAAAAGGCCCCTTCTTTTGAAGCGTGGCAGAAACGCAGTAGCGCCCATTAGGTAGATTCGTAGACCTGTAGAAGAAAGAATAATCTTAGATGAGTGTAATCCCTTGAGGAGGGCTGACCGTATTCCGTATTTTTATGTTCACTAAATCCTCCGCCCTAGGCAGGCTGCGATGATTATTTACGGGACAGTATAGGACTTATCGCCCGTACCACTACCCTATCACACGTGCGGTAAAAATACCGTCTTAATACCTTTACCAACTAATTGACGGTTTCTCTTATTTTCGTAGCACAAAGAGGTGATCGTTTATTACTCAAACGTAAATGAATAAGAATCAGACATACCGCAGACTCCTTTGTGTATATCAACGTAGATTTAAACATTTTACATACGCATAAGACTAACTTTTTACAGGAAATACCAAGGCAAAGAAAGGTGCGGCGCAAGAATCAAAGAGAACGAATCGTCCGTAAGTAAAAGAAAAATAATTCGTTCAATTTTAGACTAAAGAACTGCGGCGAGTTTCTTCAGCAAAAGGGCGTTGTTACATTCGCTTTCGGAATCAGTTGCTTGATAGCGTTACGTGTTACACATGTTAATATAGGTAATATGATCCATTTGTCGACCCGCGTGTACAAACTACGGAACTCCAAAAACCGGTAAAGGAAAAACAAATCGATTTTAATTCCTCATTCGTCGCTCCAACTATTTTATAGGCTTGCAAGAACATTACATGGACTGCATTCGACACATAAAAGAAATTCTATTATTATTTATTTTTTAAAAAGGAAAAAAATAGTTTTATTTAAAATCTGTCTACCTACTAAAAAAATCAAACTACGAAATTTAATTTTTCATATGAATAAAAAAATTATTTCTCATTTCAAAATAAATATATGTAGGTACATTTTAAATAAAATTAAAAATAACTAAATTGACCCAGTACAGTAAAACTTTTAATAAATGGAACAGATAGGTACCGAATTGTTCATATCTCACAAATAAAAACAAAATTAGTTAGTACACTTAATAAGCAGTTATAAATTTTTTATCGTTTTCAGTAAACCAAATTCTACAGAAGTAGAAGCTGGTATTAGAATGAGACGATTCACCAGTTCTCTTTTACTAATTCTGTTTTCCCTTTAGTAAAAGTAGAACCTATTCACAGGATAATTCCCTTGTCATTTGGCAACAGAGTTAATTTAATCTGACATTTCTAGATTGAATGGGTGATTCTAAAATTACTTTAGAGAAAACAGGAGGGTGATAGTCCAGCAGTGTTACGCCACCACCCCCGTACAAAACGAGTACATTATGTCAGGATCTGCTAAATCGACCTAATTCTTTTGAAACGAAAACAAAATGTTAAAAAAACTCGGATACGTATATTTTAAAACGATGAACAAAATACCTGCCTGTTCTTTCTCCAGACTTAATTCAGGCAGGTTATAAATTAAGCAAAGTTTGAAGGAGCAGCTCCTTTAATTAAGTTTAACTAACTTTATTTTTTAACTTTTATTACTACGGAAATCGAAATTTACGGTTTAAGTCCTTATGAATACAAATAAGCTTTTGAATTCTCTAAAGAACTTCGAATTCTATGCATATATACAGGGCGAAAGGGCAAATGATTAACATGCTTTGCGGATAGTACAGCAAGGAGCAGTTAAAGATACAGTAGACTCTCTCTATAACGATTCTCAAGGGACCGGATGTTTTCATCGTTATAGAGAGAGATCGTTATATAGAGAGAAATATTTTTTTAATCAAGTAATGCTTTAAAATAAAAGACCGTACTATGAACAATGAAAAAGCACAATGATAAAAAAGATAAATTGATATAAAAAAATCACAAATAAAATTACATAATGCTTAATTAAAGAAGTCTTTCAATGTTGTTTGCTTTTTTTTGGTCTTCCAAAGCATAGACCTCACTTTATCTTCAAGACGCGAAGCATCCTCTGACGCAGTTGGCTCTTCTTCATGGTGAGCAAAGAATTTGCGGAGCACCTTAGCAGCCTCCAGGGCTTGTAGAGGGGTTGGGACTGGTTAAGTTGAAAATAAACACCCGCTCATTATTTTAAAATTGACATGTAAACAAACACAATTGTTCTGAAAACATCGTTATAGAGAGAGCGATATCGTTATACAGAGAGTAAATTACATTGTTCTTATGTTAGACCAAACATCGGTGTTAAAGTACATCGTTATAGGGGAATTATCGTTATAGGGAGAATCGTTATAGAGAGAGACTACTGTAGTTTGAAATAAAATGAAACCGTTATTGAAAATTAATAAAAATAAAACACAAATATTAGTATGTAAAGGATACAAAAATAGGGCTAAAGTTATATAATAGAAGATTGTAAACTAGAAGATTTTCGATTAATATTTAGGGAGTCAGATAATTTAAGATGGAAAAAGCGATGGAGATATAAAAAAAATCACTTTTGTACTTGAGATCGATTGGTTTGGAAATTCGACAAAGATTACTAAATGTGTATGTTTGGGTACGGCTCTGTATGGATGTGAAAAAGGAATAGTTCGCTTTGAAAACTGAGTAAGTATTAGAAAGACTAGAACAGATGCTGGCGTTAATAAATTAGGCGAGATAGGGTTGAAAGGACACTTTTCAGATACGAAGGAGTAGCTATGCTAGGAGGATGATAAGATATCGCGGTTAGAAAAAGTTAAAAATGAGTAGATATTAGAAAAAGTAGAAGAACAGATGCTGGCGTTAACGAAATAGGCGAGATAGCTTGGTAGGACTCTTCTCAGGAATGAAGGGCTAATTAGGCTAAGAGGGTGTTAAAAATACAATGTTTAGAAAAGGTTAAAAATTAGTAGGTATTTAAAACAGTAGGAGAACATATGGTGTTAACAGGATAGGCGAGATAGGACACCTTCTCAGACATGAAAGGCTAGCTAGGCATATTAAAAGAGACACAGGAAGAATAGAGATAGTCCTAGACTAGATTACTGCTCACCAATACTTAAAGGTGCAAGTTGCTCGAATTTTTGAGAAATGTGACATTGGCTCAAGGTAAAATGAAATGGAGGTGCATGTCTAACCACTCATCAGACTGAAGATTATGAACCCATTTTCTATGTACATACATACTATCAGACAAAAGTAAAGCAACTCTAAAAAAATGATCGCGTAGGTATCTTTGAGATTTTTTTAAATATTCAACCAAATGTATTTTCCCTTATTTTGGTATGAACATAAATGTAAATAAAACAAAAATATTGGTATACAAAGGAGATAAACGTGACGTTGAGCTAAGGAGACAAAAAATTAGAACAAGTCCCTGATTGTTGATATCTAGAAAGTCGAGTAACTCAGAATGGAAGGAAGAAGTACAAACTTAAAGTAAAAAAACGCGCAGGATTGAGTTGCTGTTAACAAAAAGAAATTACTTAATTTAGAAATTCGAAAGAGATTGTTCAAGGAGTACTTTTTAGTACGGGCGCGACGGAAAAGAAAAGATTAGAAACGTTTAAGATATGGATAGGAAAGGTTATGCTGAGGAGGTATTGGAAAAAATAGAAGAAAGGGCTTTATTGAAATCAATATAAGGAAAAAGAGAGAGAGGATGGTAGAACCTTTCTGATACATGAAAACTTATTTAGCATTATACTAGAACAGAAATAGAGACCCAATTGGATGATCGTTCCCAAAAAGTTATGGATGTGGGACGTTTAGTTTTAGGGAAATGCGAAAATTTCTCAGGATAGGAAAGAGTGGAAACGCGTATCCAACCAGTCTTTGGACTGATCACGATACTAATATACATATGTAAATAGGCACCTTCTTACATACAATTTTTCAGATCGGTGATAAAGAGATGTCTGATCAAAAATCGCCGGATGAACAAACTCCTTCAGGCTGCACAGCTGCTGAATTCACATCATGCATCTCTAGCAGAATTTGGAATTTGTCGCGGTATACTCACGAGAAAAACGAAAAAACTACTTTCCTCTGTCCCGGAGAGACACAACGAAACTTCCTGCACGATCCAGGTACGTATGTGGCAAAAATTTTAATTTTTCTTTATGGAATGCCAATTTCTTTTTTAGGCGAAACCATTTCAAGATTACCATCAGCGGTGGCACCTGCAGTAAACTACACCATAGCCACGTGTACATCAAATACGACATCTATATTAAACGCCGACGCCAATAACAAATTATTCTATTAATATACATATTCGATAGTACTAAAATAAATATGTTTATAGTTTAATAGAGAAAAAAAAATAGAAATTGGCTGACTAATCAAACCCCCGCTTCTCGATTTAGTCAAATTATTTTTTACATGCCCAATTAAGTGCAACCCAAACTAGGTGTTCACTCGCATGTTAATGCCTGTTGTGTGTACTCAGTAAAATTTTGTCTAATTCATGAAATAAGCAACGAATTTACCTATTTTATGAAAAACGCATTTATTTCACGCATATTTGCCTATTTCAAGAAAATGGATTGTTATCGTAGTTAGCTCATTCTTTTGTTTACAGGAACGCGGACCTTAAAAAGCATCCTAGCAATTACATCGTTTCTAGCGTTGACCAAAACCTACTGACTCTTTACAAACAGCTAATTTAAAACCTAACTGTTTAATTTGCATGATTCTCTATTTCAGATATTCGGGAAAATTGCATTTCCTAGTATACATATACATTAAGGTAGGATTTTGCTTAGCACATGAAATCAGTAAGTTCACTGCCTATTTCATGAACTAGACAAAATTCTACATAAGCAGGAGCGTCATTACGTGTATGGCAGAATCCAGAGCTCAGTACGTCATTAAAATTAATTTTAATTTTATAAACGGTCGATAGCGTGAACTGTAGCTCTTAACAACCCTGTACTCTAGAATTGTATTTTAAAAGATAAGAAACACAGGAGAACATAAACAATATACTCAATGGCTTGCTTTCCTTTTTTTCTTTGATTATAATCCAAGGACGTAGCTAATAATGATGTGTCCGGGTGGTCCAATTCCCATGCATTCAAAGTTCTATCCTATATGCTGGGCAACTTGAACTTACCCTATATAACGTAAAATTTAAAATCGCAACTTTTTAAGTTTACATAATCCAACACACTTTGTTTAATTGATTTTATTTATTAATGCAAATATGTAAAAACATTGCTTTACTCAACTCCACAGTATTTGTTATTTCTTTCCTGTTTAAGATGATTGAAAAATTACTTAAACACCAAAAAAAACCTAGTAAAAAATAGCAAATACAAGAGGAGTAATGCCAGAATTACTACTGGTTATATGAAATTTAAAATGAAGAACGATCTCACCCTTGGCCCAAACAAAACAAAAAGCTTGCTACGTCCCTGTTATACTCTGGCCAGGGTTCGGAAAAGAAACGTAACGACGCCCCTGCTAATAAGTAAATTAAATAAACAAATGAGCTCATTTCAACCCCTTCCAGTTGTTGTCGTTAATTTTCAACTTACATATGCACATTTACAGATATGTGAAGTGGTAGGAAATTAGTCAAGAAGTTTTGAATGATGCAAACTTCAGCGAAAAATAGAAATCAAAAAGCAAGTAGAGTAATTTGATTAATTCTTAAAAGGTTCGTAGTTCAAACAAATGTAACGCAATATATATATATAGTAAAGTAACTATCATTACTGTGGATTTAATACATTAGTAGATAAACATTGTAAAATGGTGTAATTAAATAATGAAAAAAGTTAATTGAAGTTTTCACAACGTTAGTTATATACAATAGTTGAAATTAACTTGATGTAAAATGGAATGTTTTATAGCAAAAAATGAGTATGCTTTCGCGATGGTACTTGCTCAATAAATAATATATACATATATATATATATATAGCAGTGGTATATACATAAAAATGCTTCAATTTTACTTACTTACGTATGTGTGTAGGTAATGGTTTGAAATATGTATATTCTTGGACATAAAGTACTATCTATACATATATAATATATATAAAAAGTGTAAATATATTTAATATAAAATAAAGGTGCTATATAATACACGAGGAATTTCTCATTTTTATATCCCACAGCTAACAATAACATGTAGACTACCCAAACTACATGATTGTTAACAACAAACAAACTGTTAACATAATTTTTAAAGTTCAACTATTAAATTAAAAGCATTAACGATTGTTATTGACATTCACAATCAGCCTATGCATTTAGTTTATAATGCGTGTGTACAAATCGCTTATCACGTTCATATCAAAAGCTCATTAGAGGTAAACATGGTATCCATATTTCAATAGCACCATTATGATACTTAAATATCAACATGGTATACGTATAAGATAAGGAATGCCAATTTAAAAATAATTTATGTATTATATCCTACTTTTCTTACGTACAGTGTCGTAGAAATATATTGGACAACTGAAAATGAATAAAGGCCTTAAAACATTGAACACGAATACAGAATTCAAAAGGTAACATTTACGAAAAACATCAAGTATTTCCTCCTATTTTCTTGTCTTATCTTTCGCTAAATTCATTTACAATCAGAAGCGGCGTCTAAAGCGTTTTTCTTCGCAAAAATTACCTAGATATTGATTTATTCATGCTACAGCTTTAGAATTTCGTACTAAACATTATAAAAAAAATGTTTTATTTCCGATTTTTCTTCGCAAAATAGAAAAGGGATTAAAACATGTTTCTATAGGTACAATCAGTAAATATATTTTTTTTGTATAATTTATTTTCCAATTCTTTTATAATTCCCTTACTAGATAGACGACGGTACAACTGTGGATCGGTTAAAAATTGACGGAAACCGCCGATCGTCTGCTTTAATTGATCGGGTATCGATTTCTATGTTAATACATCTCGATCCCGGTTCTGCTGATCAAGTTTTGCCCGGAGCCCAACCCTGGAAAAATTTCACGAAATGAAAGAGGGTAGACAGAACACGACAAAGCACGAAAATAGCCGATATTAAGACCCTGATGGCCTGATGGTAACTAATTCAGCTTTAAGTTGTGTTGAGCTTCTGTGTTTGTTTATTGTGGTCCAAAAGAGGTGCTAGGTAAATTATCTATCTAAAAATGCGAGAAAATCGGAGGAATTTCAAACCATGAAATAGACAGTTGAGTTAATAAAATGCCGCTGAGAATTTTAAAAAATGGAATTAGTGTGAATTTGGTCTGTTTAATTAAGATAGTACACCTAACCTGCCTAAAATGAAGTGCAAACAAAAAACTCTGGTGTTTTGTATATTTTTCTATACCTTGTGTTCCTGTGAAAATGTATATAATCAGACAACGAACAATAAGGATAATGTGGCCAACATAAAGGGGTTTTACTTGAAAAATATTGCCAGTGAACTTGGGAATGAACTTCAAAGAATAACAAGCGAGGAGCTTTTTGTGTCCAATATTCAGGTAATAAAATATTTTTCGCCAATTAATAGAATATTTTCACGATTTTCGATCGTTGTACAGGTGCTATACAAGGAATTTAAGTATGTTAATGTCTATCAGGATATTGAGAACATAGTGCAAATTACAGCAAACAAAATCAATGAAAAGCTCAATGAGTCTTTTCACATATTAAATGAAACCAAAGCTTTTATTGAGAGCTATGACAAAAATTACAGTAGTTTTTTAGAATCTTATGTTGTACCATGTAACAATAAAGAAGACAATCCAGAAACTTCATTACAAAAATGTATGTATTATACCTGCATGTATCTATTAATCAAATATTCAAAATAGCAAAGTATCTATATGTTATGATTTCCTATTTTCAGTTCTTCATGAGCAAAGAGAGAATGTTAGAAAACATAAAGAAAGCCTGAAACAAATTTATTTTCTGTCCACTCATGAAATTGGAAAGCATACTAAAGCAACAATATTCAATTGTAAGAAACATGATCAGTCTACTTTATGGAAGCTATATATGGAGAGGGTAAAAACAAAACCCAAAAATGTAATGCTATTAGTTGATCATGGAGCTACTCTTAACAATCACCATTTAGATATTATTAAAGCAATGGGTATGAATATAATCAGCACATTTGTAACAATTTTATTAAAAAAATTTTTTTAGCCAAACAAATGGTCTCAGTTTTGGACAGTAATCACAAAATAGGCGTAATTAGTATTTCTGATGACTGGGGGGCCCCATACCTTACAGATCAGTGCTTAATGCCAAATCAAATACCACCCTTCAGTGATTTTCAACATATTATGTCACCCGCCACAGATAACAACAAATATTTAATTAACAAATTCATAGATTCCCTCAGGAAAGGAAATGGTAAGTTTTACAATTTAATTCTATAATATTTTAAAAGACAGGGAAGTTTTTGGCCCAAAGATTGAAAAAAAATAGAGCCCTAAATATTATCTACACATAGATATACTTATACTTTCATAAAATTTCATCATACATAAGTATGTGTAACGAAATTATTTGTGTGGTGAGGTATGATAATGTAAATTGATTGAAAGTTAAATATTGCTCTAAATTGAAATCGTCGTATATAACAATTTTTAGTTGCATGACGGCTTGTATGTTTGTCCATCACCTAGACAAAACGGTCGAAAGTTACACTTTCTTGTTAAAGAAAAACCTCAAAAGATGCGTGAAATGCGGTAAAGGCAATCAATATAAATGTTTAAAAGCAAAATTTTATCCGACTTTACCAAGCGATTTAAAAGACATTTACGAACTACAAAAAGCCGTTTTTGCCTTGCAAACATAACGGTTACTGCAATCACCTCTCATATTATATTCTGGACCGTTACAAGGCAAAATTAAAATATCGAATTATGTCGTAGGCATAATTTCGATAACCATCCAGAATACTATCGTTTAATCAGCAATTTTGATATATTAGAGGTGGGAGAAAACAATTGGAAAAATTATACGGGTCTAAATATCCACATTCGGGTGTACAGTTGGTTGCAGATATTCTAATGTTATACATTTACTAAGATATAAGTACATTTTAAAAATTATTGAAAAATGTTAACGGTTAAATGCTACTCACCGAGGGCTTAGGTTAGATTAGTTTAGATTATCTTACGAATAGGAATTTCGACATCCAGGGTGTTATCGTTTAATCGGAACTTTAATTAAAAATTACCAATTTTGGAAATGATAGAAAACACGACCGATCCTACAAAGATTCCGTTTTTCATTCGGACGTACGGAACCCTAACTCGAGAACCAATTTAACATTGTAGTGATCTATAAGTAAAAAACTATTTTCTCTATTTTTTTCAAAATTTTAGGTTCAGCAGTTTCGGAAATAAAGGAGGGGGATTGGTCAGTTTTTATCTATTTCCTTAAATAACTCTTTAAAACTAATTATTTTAAAATTATAAAAAAAATATATGTTTGAGACCCTCACAAAAAGTCCTTTCATTTGATATGTCAGACGATACAATTTTGAAAACTTTTGTTTTTTAATTTTCTATTGACCTCCCAAAAATGACTCCCATATTCAAAATTAATTTATTTACTTTATGCGTCCGTCTTTTGATCACAGAAATTCATATGTGTACTAAATTTCAATTTAATCGGTAGATTCGGAGTAAATTTACTGTGACAGACCGACACACAGACACACGAGTGACCTTATAAAATAAAATGGGAGGCTCTGAATATCTACATTCGACTGTGTGTTTGGTTGCATATATTCTAATGTCATTAATGTTTAACAACCACTAACCAATACCTTATAAAAATTTTTGAAAATGTTAAAATTTAAGCGCTACTCACTAAGGGCTTAGGTTAGGTTATGTTATGGTGTGAATAAAAATTTCGACAACCAGGATGTTATCGTTTAATCAGAATATTTTAATTGAAAATTACGAAGTTTGATGAATTAGAGATAACAGAAAACAATTGGAAAAAAGTGGGTGGACCTAAATATCAAAACTCGAATGTATAGTTGATTGCATATATTCTAATGGCGTGCATAGATGAAAGTGTACATCATAGCATTATTGAAAAATGTTAAGGGTTAAATACTACTCACTAATAAGGGTTTAAGTTAGGTTACAGTGGGAACGGTTTTAAACCGTTCAAATCTAAACGGGTTACAGCTAGTTATAATATTTGCATACTTTGTTATGTATTAGGACTCGCAAGCAACCCAATAGTTCCGTGTTGTATAATTTATCGTTAAGGTAAGCTGTGTAGCAACTGTAGTTTATTTTATAATTATTTATCTATAATCATATTTGCTTGTGATGACTGAAGAAACGAACAACACGACATTGTATGTGTATCAAAGTTATTATATCAAAAGAACTCAACAAAAAATCTATTATATGTAAAAAGACCAGTTGTAAGTCACACTGATAATAACTAAATATAACAAAGAAATAAAGCACTTAAAATTTCCTTTTAGCACTTTCGATATATGTAAGAAATTTAAATTGCATGTACACTTTTCTTATATTGTAATATCTAAATATAAGCCATATTGCATCTTAAGATGCAGATAAGAACCGAACATATTGATTCATTTAAATGCCTTTGAGGGGCAGGGGGATGTTACGTTTTGTTCAAAAGATTTTGAGAGTTAGGTGAACAATTTGCCTCACCTGTATTGTAAATTCATGTAATTGACAATTATTTTCCGTTTAATGAAATAAAATAAAAATATATGATTATCGAAATTTTTCCCTCGCTTGTGCTATCTGACCTTTCTTTACGGCAAATTTTAAAATCCTAAGACAACGGGAAGTATTTCGTACGTAAAGAAAACATAGTGGATTGACAGACAGACGAAAGTACAGTAGATCCTCGATAAGGTAAAGACCAAGGGAAACGTAAAATAATTTGAGCTATTGAGGTTTTTACTTACTGAGGGTTTAAGTTTAAGCTTTAAAATTATGGATTTCCAATGACTTAGCAAACTCTTCTGGTTTTTTCTTTAGCGTAAGTGTACTAACACTAATGTTTTTACACTGTCTAAGCCATGTAAACAACAAGCATTTTTCTAAATTAGGAAATTCAGCAATTCTTCGTCTTTTACATAGAAAACTCTTCCGATTCAAACCATTTTGCACTGCTTACTGAGGTGCGATGCCCAAATTATTCGATTAAGTTATAGAGGGTTTTTATTTTTAAGTAATGGAGGTTTTGGACTTCGAGGCGAAAGGAACACAAAATTTTATGAATTTATAGTGGTTATTACGTTATCGAGGTTTCAGTTATCAAGGTTTTACTGTATATTCGTTTTGACGTAAGAAGGTGAATGCCCACATTTTAGCAAATGTTGTGTATAATAAATGGGGTTCCATTTTTTTGCCACTAGACAAAAAACACCGTAATACTTTATATTTCCTTCTTTATGTATGTTTTTTATCGCAGGACCAACAAATCATTCTCTAGGATTTCAACAAGCTTTGTACACAATAAAAATGAGCAATTTAGACATCAACGAAAATGTTATGTTAGTTTATATAAGCAGGGGAATGTTATCGTCTTTGACTGAATCAAAAGCAGTTTTGGAAACGATTATGAAAAATTTGCAAGACATTAACAATAATGTTATTATAAATACATGTGCTGTAGTTGACGGTACGTATGGATATATGTGGAATAATGAACTTTCAATATTGTCGCTAACTAATACAATAAAAATACATATATTTCAGGTACAAAACCTATTATGTACGAAATGCACTTTCTTAGAGAGATAGCCGAACAAAATTACACGAAGTATAACATAGAATTTAAAGGGAGCAACCATAAGGGCGCATTTCTTACAGTAAACTCAAATCAAAGCATCGGCCTCACTGCCGCCAGATTCTACAACATTATGAACAAAATTAACGTAACTGAATTGGGAATACGAGTGTCTTACCCGACGTGGGACGAAATTTCTAAAGGTTCAATTAATAAAAATAAAATACCCAGTGTTTAGGAGATAATGTTGTTCTTTTAGATCTTGCGGTATCTATAACGACTTCTGTTGGACCCAATGGCGAATTGGGCTTATTGGGATTGGATCTCTACTTCCTAAACATAGTAGAGAACATTACGTATTATAGTAATTATCATTACTATACGTACGCGTTTTTAATTAACAAAAAAGGTAAGTGACTAATCAAACATAGCTGTATTACATATTTGTTACAATTTTGTTTCTATTTAATTGCAAGGTCATTGTTTAATGCATTCGTTATATCCGCGACCTGAAGTCTTCAAACAACAACTAAACTATGTCGACATCTCCTACATAGAGAAGACCGAAAATTTCGAGAAAGTACGGGAACTTCTGCTAAGTAAAAGTAAAGGAACACACGTTCTAAAAACTGCTAACGAAACTGTAAGTTAAAAGGAAGTAAGAATATCAAAGCTTTTCGTAACAATCGAATTTTTTTAGCTAAAATATATATGGCAACAAGTTCAAAATTTATACGTGGTCTGTATGGTAATACGCGAGCACAATCCGCCACCAGTTCGTCCGGACAAAGTAACATGGTTTTCATCATCTTCCACGAACGATCTCATATATCACAGACTCGATATATTACCTAGTGCCAACGTTTGTAAACATCTCAATCAGATAGCGACATTTGGTAAGAAAATCATCATCATAAGGTCGTCAGTCTTAAGACTGGTTGGGCACGTACCTCCACTTTTTCCTATCCTGAGCTAAACTTCGCATTTCCCTAAAACTAGAACAGCCCACATCCTTAACTATTTGCGAACAGTAATCTAATCTAGGTCTACCTCTACCCCTCCTAACTCCTGTTTCTGCCTCTAATATGTCTCTGACTAGACCTTCATGCCTGAGAAGGTGTCCTACCAACCTATCTCGCCTATTTTTTATTGACTTCCATAGAGTCCTCTGTTCTCCTATTCTTTCCAATACCTCTTCATTTCTAACCTTTTCTACCCACGATATCCTCATCATCCGCCTATAACACCACATTTCGAACGCTTCTAACCTTTTCTTTTCCGCCGCTCCCACTGTCCATGTTTCGCACCCGTACAACGCCGTGCTCCAAACATACACCTTTAACAACCTTTTTCGAATTTCTAAATTAACCGTTCGCGAGCATAGAAGTGACTTCTTTTTATTAAAGGCGACACGACCCTGCGCTATCCTCTGCTTTATATCCCTACTACTCCTTCCATCCTCACTTATCTGACTTCCTAGGTATCTAAAATCAGCCACTTCTTCTAATTTTTCGTCTCCTATCTTTATATTCGCTCTTTCCCTACTTTTTCTTCCCTGGCATACCAGTATTTTAGTTTTACTTTTATTTATTTTCATACAGTACTGTTTTGTCAATACCGCTTCCATTTTATTTAAAGCTATCTCTAAGTCCTCCTTGCTAGATGCTAATATTGCTATATGGCAAGAAAAAATATTGTAAAATATGTATTGTCGGCAATTACCAAAATCAGCCACTGACCTAAATTTTACTCAGAACGCGTTGTGTATTTCGCTATTTGATCCATCTCTTTTTGACGCGTTTGGAAGTCAGAATTTGAATTACTTTTTATGTTAGGTCTATTAGAAATGAAGCTACTCTAGTTAATGTAACCTATTTGCTATTTCACATTTCGGGAGTCATGTAGTTCTTTTCTCCATAAAGTCTCAGATTGGAACAGAACAATTGTTCTCATGTTCCAGACTTTTCGAAGAAGAGAGCAATGTGATTTTCCAAAAAGATTTTTTGTGATTTTTACAATTTTTTGTGGAGCTTCAGATAAAATTCACTCCAAAAACAGTTTTACTTACTATGGGTCGTGTTAGGGTTAACGTACGTTATACGTTTTACAATTTTTCAAGTCATTTCCTAAAATGTCTAATTAGCTATGACTACGACGACTCCAAACGCCAGTGTGAGCAGATAACATAATTTACAACGTGTTCTGGCTATAAATTTCGGTCAGCGGCTAATTTCGGATTTGCGTACAACACACATAAAGAATAAAGCTCAAATAACGTATTATTAAAACATTTAGATGCTGGAGCTCTCTACTTAAGTGCATCCACGTTCAAATCGCCGTTCGGATTTCTGCATTCTGCCGGTGCGTCAATGTCACCATTGACTGTACAAAAATATATGGCTTATTTAAAGGACAACACCCGATTACTATCCAGCCCTGGATTGAGAGAAGATATACAGGATGACGTGGTAGCATTAGCTTATATCCTAGAGCTTTTTAGAACGCAGCATATGGACGGATTAAGATACAGATACATCGTGAGAAGATACATTGCTTCGCCCAGTGGAGTTTTAGAGGTAATTGTGTAACTTAGTTTATATTATCCTATAAATTATTCTACCTTAACGGTTCAAAGTGAAGGGTCAAAAGATGAAAGTAAAAAATATAATAAGCGATAATATGATATTTATGTATGATACGAAGTGATATGATATGAAGTCGAGAAAACGTTGCTGAATCAATCATTCCCTAATTTACAAACCTACTTATCAGAGGATTTGATGCTTGTTCCAGGTCTTTCCCGGTGAACTCATTTCTCCAGGATTAGACCCCACAAAACGTGCTTGGTTTCTTCGGGCGTCCGATCATAAATACCAGACTGTTTTAATACCACCTTACCTAGATGCCGGAGGAGCTGGTTACATAGTAACTCTTGCCTATGCTACCTCACAAGTGGTGGTGGCGATGGACGTAACGCTGGGTTACATTTACAAATTAATGCTGGAACATATGCCTTTCTGTTCTATCAAAAATATCAAGTGCTTCCTGATGGATAACTACGGCTATCTCATTTATCACCCAAACTTGATAGATCCCAAAGGACACGGTCCTATTGAACAGCAGCACATCATCCATAAAGAGTCTTTTGTGGCCAACGACATACTGAATCATAAAAACTTCATGACGAAAATGTCTTGCAATAACTACGCCGACGGTACAATACAGAGATTTTACCAGTTGAATTTGAACATGAGCGACGTTCTAACGAACGTGGTCCACGGAGAACATTGTATCAAATATCAGGTAACGTCGATACCTGGAACAAACATTTTTGCCGGAATGGTAAACGCTACCTGCGAATTCATTACAACATTTTGCCCCTGCAGCATGACCGACAGGTTCTGTCTGAACTGCAACAGAATGGAGCAAAAAGAATGCGAGTGTCCCTGCGAATGCCCGTTAAATTTGGAAACGTGCACCTATCACAACAAAAGCTTTATGAACAACCCAACGTGTTCGATAGTTCCAGAGGATAACAATTTCGTTCCGTTAGAAACGGCAAATAAAGTGACTTTAAACTTGAGACCTTGCACTTTGGTGTCTTGCGAGGAACAATTAACGTACGAATCGTGCTTAGGAGTTTTAGGGTGCGAGTGGTGCCGTACGGATGTTGATGGAGAAAGTCCTCTAGTAAATCCTTTCTGTACGTCCCATACGACCTGTTTCAACGGTATATTTGGTTTGGCTACACCATACGGACATGCTGGTGATAGTGAAGTGTCTCCAAATAATATTTTGCCGTCGACATTTTCCCCCGTAGTTCCAATTATAGGATCTATCGTAGGTCTTGTTCTGATACTTGCCCTATTATTTTTTCTCTACAGATCTTACACGTCTCCTTCTGTAGAATGCTTTTATTTGACATCGACCCCCGACAACCGAGTACAGATGAGTGATTTTAATTTGAGTGAAAACTTTAACGAATTGGGAAACCATCAGGACAGACTCTTACAAGACACCAAGAAGGCTGAACCAATTTCACCGTATTGCGTCCCTAGTGCGTACAGGAAACCCCTGACCGCTGCAGATTCAGACCACGGTTATTCAACAATGACCCCTCACGATGAATCTGAACATCTCTCGTTTGTACCTGTAGAAATCGACTCTTTGGAAGACGATTGTACCTCAGATGCCACGTCCATTAACACTTCCGTTTCATACAAACAACCCCACGGGAGTAAATTAGAACCGCGAATCAAAATACGAACCGTTCCAGAAGTCACCGATTTGCCTGGAAAATCTGCGAGTGGGAAGCCCGATGTAACTACTGATCTGCAAGGGAAAACTGGACCCAATAAAAATTGTGTCGTCACCCAGGTAACTGTACACAGGAATATGGAAGCTTTGCAACAGTAAATATACTTTTCATCGGCATATTTCATATATGAATCGTAATCGGTACAAAAAAAAAAGAGATAAACATTTATAAACATTCTGAAGAAAAGTATTATTAAAATTAGCAGTTATATTTTCGAAAATTGAAATAAAATTGAATACGCTTCATATATGTACAACGACAAAAGAAGACTTAAGTAGATTTAAGATCTATTTTATTTTATTTATGTTCTCGTGAATTGTATTTAAAGTGCTTTTTTCATGCAACAGATAAACGACCATTTCGTAATTATTTAACTACATTAAAATTACTTAGTTCCACAAACAACTGCAAAACAATCAAGAGTAGTACCAATTGCGCCTTAAAAATAGACAAAACAAAACAAAAAAACAGAAAAATTATAAGGTAGGTACTCTGCATAGTATATACATACATATATGTATTAATTGTTTTTTAACTTTTTCGGCAGCATTTTATTTATATTACGTAATAAGATTACGAATTTTTTATCGACCTAGCCTATAAAAATTACGAATCGATCGACTTTTTTAATGAAAGTTCTAGTCACAAGTATTAAGTATCGTCATTAAAAAAAAAGCACTCATTTTTTGCACTATATATGTATCTTTACCGCAAATAATGTAAGAACCGAATAAAACTGCCATTGTAACTCATGGATCGGCCAAATTTTGATACATTAGTAACAAGCTCAAATTTTATAAGCATATGGAATTTTTGAACGAATTTATTATCTAGATATGTAACGCGACATTTTGCACAACATTAGGCAAATGTTATTTTTTATAATGGTGTTAGCTTTTTCAAAAACCATTATCGAGCGTCATTTGTACGTCAATTGTGGTACATATTAATGAATAAATGCATACATATATATATACAGCTAACCACTCCCTGATATTTGTATTTTAGCCATAAGAGCTGGTAAAGCATGTTACTTTAATTTGTTTTTATACTGCAATGAGACTGATATGCATATACATATATTATATACAACCACATACAACTAATTAATTTGATGGTGTTATAATTGTGTATATATATATATGTATATCTTCACTGTAATTAACAATTATTAATTATTCGAATCAGTGGCGGCTCGTGATGGAATGAAGCGAGTGTTTTGCAGATATTCTGCTCGGAAATTTTTTGAAGGGAACCATCAACTTTTGAAATTAGCTGGGCTTAATGCAGCTCACTGACTCGTTTAAATTCGCGGCTTAATGCTAGCAAATGGTTGAAGAGGGGAGAAATCCGGTTGCCTCGTGAGACCTGTTTCAATAATAGAAAAATACCGCGATGCGTTCCACCAGAGATGCAAATTCATGTCTACTCGCGTCGGATGTGATATATATACTCAAAATTATTATATTAATAAATTTTAGTAATTAAGTCGCAAAAACATCGAATTTTCTAGCAGTGCTGCAGCACTTCTGCACTAGCCATCCCTGATTCGAACATAATGTGAACTTAAAGCTCATTATGTGAATGTTCGCGCGGTCTTTAAACAGTAAAATGTAAGTTATTATTAGGTTTTATAAACCAAAGATGTTTTTACAATAAATAATAATTAAAAACGTAGGCTACATGACAAACTGTCCAATACGAGTACGTGACGAGTACATTGTTTAATAACAGAGGTGCTCATTCCGCGAAAACCAGCTTTTTAACTGCATTTAATAACTAAATTAAATTTTAAGTTGTCGCACTTAAACATGTATTCATACTATGTATTTATATTTACGCGTTTAGAGTATTCTTCTAGATACACCATTTATTTAACCAATGTTTCTGTAAATACATATCAATATGTCACTGTCATTTAGGTTTATATACATAATATGTAATTGTTTCCGTCAAAAGAAAAAAACAAACAAAACAAACCAATGCTTGGCTAAACGTCCAATTACAGAAAGTGATATAAGTTTCGACAATTATGATATAATTATGTATCTATTAATTACAATACTTGTTCGCAATTGGTTAATTAAGAGAAATTTTCTATTTAAAATAACCGAACAGGTATTTCGAAAAGTTTAATTTTCATTTAATTAGATACTACGTAGTAATGTTAATTTTTTTATTTTTAATATTCAAACGTTCTCCAAAGAAAAGTGAAATTAGCACATTAAAGGCTTGTTAAAAAAAATTTAATTCATGTTAGTTTCACGAAAACCTTTTGAAAATAAAATTAACTCGTACTTAACGTTAATCTCAACTACTAAAAATATTATCAACTGTTTCAATTTTCTTTGGAGAATATTTTTATACACAGTATTTAACTTTGTTTGATAGTCTAGAAGTGCCAATAATTTATTTATTTAAAGTTACAAATATACAAATAGAAATATATTCAATATAAAAAAAAAACTTGTTTTTCTGCTTAACTAATTAAATATCCGATAAAAGTTCATTTTAATTGTGGAAAATACGCTTAACTAGGGGCAAATAAAGGCTTGTGATAAAACGACGTGGATGTTCTGCTATTATTCATCATCATCATAGGGTCGTCAGTCCTAAGACTGGTTAGACACGTACCTCCACTCTTTCCTATCGTGAGCTAAACTTCGCATTTCCTTAAAAGTAGAAAAAAAAAACTTGGGTGTTTCATTCCCACCAGCTAGTAATGCTGGTGGCCGAGCAGTCCCTCCGGACTACGCCGGAAGGTAGGGCGGAAGGCCCTCTTCAGCCTGCTTTCAGGAATCGTGGGAATGGGTGGGTAGTGGTTCGGGTGAGAAAGTTGAGACGGACGAAATGAAGACAGAAGAGAATGAATGATTATCTGTGGAATATTACTGCCCCAGCATCTTCCACCAAGGAAACCACAGAAAAACTTGGGCCAAGGCAGACGGACCCGGAATCGAACCGGCGTCCTCCCGAATACTAAGCAATGGTCTAAACCTTTAGGCCATGCCGCTCGTCTAAAAGTACAACTATCTACATCCTTAACTATTAACTATTTTCGAACAGTAATCTAATCTAGCCTTTACCTCACCTAACTCCTATTTCTGCCTCTAATATGTCTCTGACTAGACCTTTATGCCTGAGAAGGTGTCCCACCAACCTATCTCGCCTATTTTGTATTGACTTCCATAAAGTCCTCTGTTCTCCTATTCTTTCTAATTGCAATTGTTCGTAATTATTATAATCCGTAAATTAGTGCACAAAAATACAAAACCGTATTGCTTTGAAATTAACAAGATTTTCGCTCGCCATCGTATAAAATAAGTAAAAACACCAATTAGCTGCACTAAATACAGCTCACTGACATGTCAAAATTTGCGACTTTATGCTAGTAAATACTCGCAGAGGAGAGTGGTGCGAGCTCACGCAGAACTGTTTCGTGCGGCCCAGGTTAATAATATAATACATATCGCGACACGCTCGACCAAACGTCGAGAAAATACATTTGGTCTACTACTATGTACAAGATGATCTGCAAAAAGCATCAGGTGTAATGTAAGTCATTATTAATTATATTAATAAATATTAGTAATTAGGTCGCAAAAATACATTAAATATCTAATTTTTTTGCAACACCTATACACCAGCCGTCCCTGATTAAGGGCGCTTCACAATTCTGCTATTTTAATATATGGTATACTTTTTTAAACTTATTATTCAAACAGTTTACCCTAAAGCAGCTTTTTTTGTTTAAAAAACGAGCACATATTTAGCTTCGGAAAATATCACTTTGCTTTACAACAAAAATGAATGATTTAGTGATTCTACAGAGACTTCCAGATTGTAAAAAAGTTATATTTTCCATGAAGCCCAGACTTTTTGAAATTTTTATGTAATGTAATCCTGGTGGCCTAATAAAAGGAGCATGTACTAAGTATTTTCAAATATTAAAACGAACAAAAGACTTATTGCAGAACTGTTTCGCTAATCATAAAAAAAAAACAATGACAAATGTTTTGAAAGACAGCTGAGACCCTTATTTTGAAATAGTTTTGGAAAGAAGATCCACTTGCTCCGTACATTAGAATGTCGATCGAAAATATTGTTTTCTGCAACTTGTTGGGCAAATTTCCTGCGTTTTCTGCATGCAAGTGAAATTCTCCTGCCGCTATTTCGAACTGATAAAATGTTAGCGTAGTCGGTTGAAAGATGGCGACTGGCTCGGCTTTTTTTTTATAATGCAAACAGAATAAAATTGGGATTACATGCGATACCGGTATAACTCGCCGTCTTTCGTATTATTTAGCACTCACTGAACGCTGACAGTCGTACTTCGCAGTTGGTATGCATTATTGTAAACAAAATTTGACTTAAAACGGCGTGTTCGCGAAACTGTGTTTTAATTAAGTGACAGGTGCCAAATTCGAATTTGACAACTTAAATCATGTCCGAAAGATTTAAGGTAATTAAGTCAGAACAAACTCCTAATTCATATACTAAGTACGATGTTGATCCAGAAGAAAATATCGGAGTTACTGACCAAGCAACTGAAAAATTACTGGTCAATTCTCAGGACTATTCGATTAGAAATCACGAAGGATCAGGTGTGTAAAAGAAAGAGTTTCAATTCACCAATTAATCGCATATACACGCATATATTATAATAATACGTACACCGATGCTCTCCAATCGGTAAATTTCTAGCTATAATAACTATAATAAACGCTCAAAGTACAAAGCACGCACAAGAATTATTTACGATCAACTTGAACTAAATTAAAATTTAGCGCGCCTTATACTATACTTTACTACAGGGTACGCACCATCTATAAAGTACTTTTGAAATCTTTGAATGCACTTGTGTAATAAATAAAACAAATAAAAAAGATGACATGATTGATCTCATAATATGTAAGTTAATTAATCAAAGAAGTACTTTTATATGTAATCTTATTTTCTCTCTTATTACCGATGATAACATTTACGCACTGTTTACTAGAAAAAATTAAATTATTTAGATTTAAGTTTCTTAATTATGAACAATAATTGGTTATTATCGTTTACCAACCAGGCAAATATTAAAAGATTTCGAAAACGATGTCTTTAAAGGGACGCTTATTTAAAGTTTTTTTAAGGGCGCCAGAAATAGTAAGATAATAAAATCACTAGTCTTTCATTGATCGTAACATAAATAACGCAAAGGAAGCTAGATCTGTATATAAATATTGTATAAACAATTATTACCCCTTCCGAAGAACGTAAGGTGTTGAAAATCCAATTGAACTTTTTTAAACGCTAAATAGATATCGTGAGCGTAAAAATTTCATATTGAATAGAAAAATTATTGCATCTCTTTATTGGTTACCGATACACGTATACAATCTATTTATTCATTAATCAGTTTATTGCAGTTATATACCTTAGATATATAAATTTATTACCCGTATCACATGTTCGTTTCATTAATATTTTAAGCTCCTTTTTTTTGGGCCGCCACGAATATAAAAATTGATTTGCCTTTACGGTATTGCCATAAAAAAATGAAATATGCACAAAAGGTCGCTTTTCCAGTTAAACATAATTAGGCAATAAAACTAGGTAGATTATAAAGAAAGAATAATCACATTTTATCATTGTTTATTTCTCAGCGCTTTTAGCATTCATTTGTACCATCGATAATTATTAAAATACTAGTTGGCTCCGTCCAACCACCACAGCTGAAGGTGTGCACAGCACTTACATTTCCATCATAATCTAATCATAGCCACATTATATGTGTATGCCAATCGGGAAATCCATTCCCATCACACACACCCAGCATAAACCCTTGATGCATAGCACTTTGCTTACACAGTTCAGGAAATCCTCTTTCACCATCATCATCATAAGGTCATGTCACGTACCTCCACTTTTTCTTATCCTAAGCTAATCGTCGCATTTCCCTAAAACTAGAACGTCCTAAATCCTTAACTATTTGCGAACAGTAATCCAATCTGGGTTTACTACTACTCCTTTACACTCCTGTTTATGTCTCTAATATGTCTATGACTAATCCTTCATGGCTGAGAAGATGTCCTGTCCTACCAACCTACCTCGCCTATTTTTTATTGACTTCCATAGAGTCCTCTGTTCTCCTATTCTTTCTAATACCTCTTCATTTCTTCTTTATCCACGGTATCCTACTCATTTGCCTGTAACACCAAATTTCGAACGTTTCTAACCTTTTCTTTTTCCTATCCTGAGCTAATCTTCGTATTTCCCTAAAGCTATTTCACTATAACATTACCTAAACCCATGGTACGTAACACTTCACACATGTTCATCAGACAAACTTTTCCCACTACAGCCTAGCCTATTGCATACCATTTAAGCCCATGGTGCATAAGTGACGCTTTACATATGTTAATAAGGAAAACCTTTTGCGTCACAACCTAACTTGGTGGATAGTATTTCACCCAACCCAGTCACGGAGTCCTGTCTTATCAAAACATAAGTCCACTTAAGAGCACTTCACATAAGTCAATAAGGGGATTCTCCCTCACTATAATCTAAGTCAAACCTAATTTAATTTGATAATTTCGTCGACGGGCGTTTACCCACATTTATTTATGAGTCTAGAATAATCAAATATTGAGATTTAAACACACTCAACACGTCAAAAAGTTGGTGATTTGTAATTAAAACTTCCAGTTAAACGACATCTTGGATATCAAATGTAGGCCTAAGGCACAGTTCCATCCTTTAATTACTCTTAAACTGTCTGCTAATTCCACGTAACCTAACCTAACCTACGATACGTCACTTCTGAAAGTCAGATATTCAGAGGAGATAGCTCCACAATAAATTATGTTACAAATATATACCAACGCAGAAACATACATAGGTAGAACATTATTATACATATAGCGATATTTAAATTTGCTATGAAATATTGCTCTTAAATGTATCTTTCTAATTAACACACTTCCAACGAAATTTTCAATAAAACCACAAATAATTTTATTAAAATGTAAATAACACTTTTTTAATTATGAATATACATTAGACAGTATTTGATCATCACGTTAGCACAATATACATACGCATATGTGTATATAATACGTACGTATGCAATTTCTTTTATATACCATTTATAAAGAACTATGTATATTATTCTCAATGAATCAACAATTGAAAACGAAATTATATGAACGACTTAGCATGTACGAATTGTGTTATTGTACTATAATAAACCATTCTAACGTATGTACATGTCTATTGTATTTTTTGTTTTTACTCCGTGTCTGTCTGGAATTGTTATTAAACGTTTCTTTAGATCAAAGGTAATTAATTAATCTTTGGTACGCTGTTGAATTGTAACTTTTGAAACAATTATGGTAACAGATAGGGCATTGCACTCTGACATTTAAATCCTGATTACGAATTCCAAATTGTTCAAATTGGAACATGGAGTGAAATATTTATAATCTTGTAGCTTTAAATATCGTGTACATAAACAAACCGTATAAACTCAAATTAATTCTGCACAGTGCACGAAACTGAATAATTTCACAGAGAAGTTTCTAACTATTGTATAGCAAAAGTATGGTATATTATAACATTACGTATGTACAACATAAACCTTCCGTATTCTTGTTTTTATTATAGACATAAAGTCTTTTTTTAATGACATTTTCAAGATAACAATGCATAAGTGGAACTCCAGACAAAAATCAGTTTTTTATCTACCGTAGGCAATATTTTATGGTAGAGCTAGATGCTTGAAGAAGTTGAAAACACTTTTATACATCAGGTTGACCCAAAAGAAACACATTATTTTGTCTTGATATCGCATAAAATTATATTAGTTTAACCTGATTCAATAAATTTCAACAAAAATTAAAAATTTGCAAAAGAATTGAGTTTTTTCTTTTAAATGTTCTCTTAGTCATGTTACCATTGTATCCGTTTGATATCGCAAATAAAGTATTTATNTTTTTTAACTTTTTCGGCAGCATTTTATTTATATTACGTAATAAGATTACGAATTTTTTATCGACCTAGCCTATAAAAATTACGAATCGATCGACTTTTTTAATGAAAGTTCTAGTCACAAGTATTAAGTATCGTCATTAAAAAAAAAGCACTCATTTTTTGCACTATATATGTATCTTTACCGCAAATAATGTAAGAACCGAATAAAACTGCCATTGTAACTCATGGATCGGCCAAATTTTGATACATTAGTAACAAGCTCAAATTTTATAAGCATATGGAATTTTTGAACGAATTTATTATCTAGATATGTAACGCGACATTTTGCACAACATTAGGCAAATGTTATTTTTTATAATGGTGTTAGCTTTTTCAAAAACCATTATCGAGCGTCATTTGTACGTCAATTGTGGTACATATTAATGAATAAATGCATACATATATATATACAGCTAACCACTCCCTGATATTTGTATTTTAGCCATAAGAGCTGGTAAAGCATGTTACTTTAATTTGTTTTTATACTGCAATGAGACTGATATGCATATACATATATTATATACAACCACATACAACTAATTAATTTGATGGTGTTATAATTGTGTATATATATATATGTATATCTTCACTGTAATTAACAATTATTAATTATTCGAATCAGTGGCGGCTCGTGATGGAATGAAGCGAGTGTTTTGCAGATATTCTGCTCGGAAATTTTTTGAAGGGAACCATCAACTTTTGAAATTAGCTGGGCTTAATGCAGCTCACTGACTCGTTTAAATTCGCGGCTTAATGCTAGCAAATGGTTGAAGAGGGGAGAAATCCGGTTGCCTCGTGAGACCTGTTTCAATAATAGAAAAATACCGCGATGCGTTCCACCAGAGATGCAAATTCATGTCTACTCGCGTCGGATGTGATATATATACTCAAAATTATTATATTAATAAATTTTAGTAATTAAGTCGCAAAAATGCAATATCAATGGTTTTTGACAGTGCTATATGAGCCAGATTTTTTCATAGTGATTTATTACAAAAACCATCCGTCTAATAGTCTAATGATAGCACGTATGATAACGGAACTATTTAAAAATCTTCATGTCATCATAAGGTCGTCAGTCCTAAGACTGGTTGGACACGTACTTTCACTCTTTCCTATCCTGAGCTAAACTTCGTATTTCCCTAAAGCTAGAGCAACCCAGTAATCCAATCTAGGTCTACCTCTACTCCTCATAACTTCCGTTTCTGCCTCTAATATGTCTCTGTCTAGATCTTCATGCCTGAGAAGGTGTCCTACTAACCTATCTCACCTATTTCTTATTGACTTCCGTAGAGTCCTCTGTTCTTTTACTCCTTCTAATACCTCATCATTTATAACCTTCTCTATCCACGGTATCTTCATCATTCGCCTGTAACACCTCATTTCGAACGCTTCTAACCTTTTGTTTTCCGCCGCGCCCACTGTCCATGTTTCGCACCCGTACAGCACCGTGCTCCAAACATACACCTTTAACAACCTTTTTCGAATTTCTAAATTAACCGTTAAACTTAAAAATGTTATACAAAAAAAACATTAAAAGCATTGTGATGGAAACGTCCTAAGAGACCGATAAGAAAATCCATATTCTCAAAATTCAATTCAATCCCAAAAGCGTTCGTTTAATTTTTTGCACCCTGTATCTCTTGAACAATCAATATTTTATTATCAATAAGGCATACGTAGTTAGTTAAACTTCTATCCTAAACACTCCCGTCGAACAAGTAAACTTTGTGATTGATTTTCACCCACTTCCTATTACCTAAATGAATTCGAATTTTTACGAAGGTGCACCTATATAATACATACATATTTATGTATATATGGTTTAGATTTTAGATAATAATCAAAAACAAACACTAAAAACTAACTAAACTAAACGATCTAATTTAAAATGAAAATTTTGTATATTACTAACGATACAATACAATTCCAAAAAATGGTAGGGTGAAGCCCTTTAGTGTCTAAAACTGTTAATAATGTCTTTAGGTTCTTTGCATTACTAAAGCTATTAATTAATTAATCAGTTTATAAGTTAAATCGCCAATAAAGTTGACATTTCTGCCAAAAAAAATCAAAAAGCGTCCCATAAAATTGTTTACGTATATAAGTATATCAAAAATCAATAAATCGAATTTTCACACAACCCA